>NW_015547672.1:89124-123219 GCF_001515605.1 Sinocyclocheilus anshuiensis | reverse complement strand
ACTCTCATTCTGACGGCACCCATTCACTGCAGAGGATCCATCGGTGAGCAAGTGATGAAGTCCATTATTAACATTTCATGAAGTGTAACAAATCCATCATAAAGGAGATTTAACTTTAAACTCTCACATCTGACCAAAATTCAAATCCATAATCCATAATAACACTTTTTCCAATGAAAAAGTTCATCCCCTGTAGTCATTTAACACCAAAATTAATCAACATTTTAGACTGTTTTGTCTTGTAAATGGAGCTTGGTCTGTGCATATTTCTCTCCTGATTCAGATGAGACAACTTTTTCATTGAAGAGATCAATATTATGTGTAGAGGACTTGTATTTTAGCCTGAAACAACAGTGTGAAGTTGTGATGCCTTTATCAGCTATTTGGACTCTCATTCTGACGGCACCCATTCACTACAGAGGATCAATTGGAGAGCAAGTGATATAATGCTACATTTCTCCAAATCTGTTCAGATGAAGAAAAACTATCTACATCTTGGATGGCCTGAGGTTGAGTCCATTTTCAGCAGTTTTTCATTTTTGGGTCACTTTAAATCAATACTGTCAGTGGGAAGTAAAAAAATTACACATTTATTCATACAAATGTATAAAAATGTGCATTACTTTATTATTTATTTTTCATTAAAAATAAATTGAAAAAATACCACAACATTAATTTGGACTTTAATCTATAAGGAACCACAAAAGGAACTTAAGTATCTTTTAATGCAGAGTATGTATGGCATAACCGCTTTTCCCAACGACTGTGTATAAAATAAATGATTTATTAAATTATTGTGAATATTTAGCACTGAGATATACTTCATTCTCATGTATAAGTTCGATACACAGGAAAGTTATAAGGCACATTCATATGACAGCATTTCATGGCGATTACATATACTGTATTTCAATGGAATGCTTAAAGTAACTGATGATTAATACATCACAGTTATTGATCACATATGGCTTTGACAGCAGCTCAATATATTCTCTATTTATGGAAGTAAAATTAAACTGTAAGTGACATATGAATCAGAGCCATTAGAGTTTGTTATAAGGCACTTTTTCCCACAATAAAACTTGTGACTATAATAAATGTGACTCACATTTGAACAAAAGTTTCTGTGAGGGCTACATTTCTTCAAGAATAAACAGGATATTCTGGCCTTTGTTAGTCCACAGGATGAGTAACAGTAAATTACTGCTTTCAGAAAGTGCCAACGTTAAACTGCAGTTACACAGTGTTCCAAACAAAAAGATCATTCATAATGATGTCATATCCTGTACATCCAGGAGCAAAGCATCTTGCTTAGTCCGAAGGTGGTCCCGTACTACGAGATGTTTCACCAGTTCTGAGCTCAAATCTAAAAGCATGAATCAAATTAGTTGATGAGTCACTATCTCAGTGGCATTTGAAAAGTGCAAAAACATTTTGGAAAAGAGTTTAAAGAAGCACTAAAAAACTGAACGTCATTTGTGAGTTGTATTATTGATTGAAAATGTTGTTGCTGCAGTTCAGTGACTGCAAATTGTATCACTGAGGAAAAGATACCTTGAATGTCCTCGTTCAGCGAGGCCCTGAGCGCATTCAGCTGCAGTAAAGAGCATGTCTGCAGTTCACTAAGGCTAAGAATCTTTCTCCTTATGTTCATGCTACTGTGGGTGGCTTGCTGAAAATAAAACAAAAATATGCACAAAATAAATACCAGAGAAATTACCACCAAGACAGTCACACAAAAAACCACACTGGATTACATTCAGATAACACTTACACTCCTTTGCCTTAAAGGCACAGAGTACAACAGTAACATTCCAGAAGTAAATATTAGTGCTGTCAAACAATTAATCACGATTAATCACATCCAAAATAAAAGTTTTTGTTTACATAATATATGTGGGTACTGTGTATATTTATTATGTATATATAAATACACACACATGCATGTATATATTTAAGAAAAATATGTTATATTTGTATATTTAGCAAATGGCTGCAATATAACAAAGAGTGAAAAATTTAAGGGGGTCTGAATACTTTCCGTACCCACTGTACATATATATATTATATATATATATATATATACTGTAAGTAAATTAATGTTTATTTCAGTAAGGATGCATTAAATTGTTCAAAATTGACAGTAAAGACATTTTCAGTGTTACAAAAAATTCTATATCAAATAAATGCTGTTCTGTTGAACTTTCTATTCATCAAAAAATGCATAATCGCTTCCACAAAAAGAGGCACTGTTTTCAGCATTGATAATAATAATAAAGTAATAAATCAGCATTAGAATAATTTCTGAAGGATCATGTGACACTGAAGACTGTGGAAATGACGCTGAAAATGTAGCTTTGCCATCATTACACTGTAAAAAAAAATCTGTAAAATTGACGGTAAAAAAACGGCAGTTCACCGTATATAGTAGGGGAATTTACCGTTAACCATTTAACAGGATTTGACTGTAGCATTTTTACAGTCATTTACCGTTAAATTCACGGTCATTTTTTACAGTGTACAATACAATAAAATGACATAAAATATATTAAAATGGAAACCAGTTTTTTAAAATTGTAAGAATATTTCACAATATTACTGTTTTTACTGTAATTTTGATCAAATAACAGTTAACATTTTGAACAAATACAGCCTTGATGAGCATAAGATACGTTTTTTTTAAATTTATTATTTTTTATACTTATTACGGGTATATTATTTTATGCTTCAAATGAAAGTTTGAAATGTTGTGAATCATCCCAGAGATGGCTGGTTTGGTTCATTACAGGAACTTTTTATTGAAGAATTTTTTTGAAATCCATGTAGAGAAAATGAAAGGGAAAAATACCGCAAACAAGTCTGATTTTCTGCCATCATTTACTCACCCGTATGTGATCCTGTGGAACTTTATCCTGTGAAACACAAAAGTAGATATCTTGAATGACACTTTTATGGTGTTTTTGAATCTATTTTGAAACTTAAAAGCTTCAGTTCCCATTACAAGCTCCATTTTTGTTTTGTAAGTGCATGCATAAACCACCCAACGCATTCTCCTTTTGTGTTTCACGGAAGAAAGACTATGTTGAGTGAACTATGTCTTTGCAACCTCTCACCTCTTTCTCCTTCTGTTCGGCCCATAGCTTGTCTCTGAGAGTCCTGAGTGCTGCTTTTACTTCCTGTTTTAGCCCCCGAGAGCAACTCCCACGTACCTCTGCCTCACATGAGCTCTGAGGATAACAAAAACCTAATGCTTTTCGCAACCTCATAAATCATGACCTGAGATACAACTCAGGAAAACTACTATCACGACTCTCTGCACCCACCTCTTTGCTAGATGCTCCTTCGTCATCCTCCTCCTCCTCACTCTCACTGTTGTTGATGAAACACAGCTGAAGGTTTTTAGGACTATTAAACCTGAAGGATGGAAACACACAGCACACATTAAACAGAACAAGGTAGCTAAAGATTATGAACATGCACATGTGAATTACCGTGACATTATGACAGGGACACGGCAGGGACTGTAGTCGTTCTCATCCGCCCATGGCTCCCGATGGAGTGAATGGTGTTTTGATTCTGTCCAGCATCCAAGTATTCTGTCTCGCTCTGATAAACCTAGACTCTGAAGCATAATGAGGTCTTTAATATTTTCATAAATATAAATATATATAAAGTCCTGGTAAAATGTTACCTCTGCTTTTTTCCTTCTTTCCTCTTCCTGCCTTTCTAGCTCTGCAATCCGCAAACTTAAATCTTCCCATTGCATGATGGGTAGGTTGTGATCACCCAGGGGGGACTCCTCACTTTGCTCTTTGGTCCCCTGTCCCGAGGGTGAGGGGTTATCAGTGGTCCTCTCATAATACCTGTCGCTGTCTGGATTCTCCTCCATCCGTTGGAGAGTGATGCTAGTCCAGCATAGACAGGCTAAAAGCACATGCAAAATTGTATATATTATAAAATATAAAGACATAAAATAATTTCCAAAACCTTTCCAAATCTTTCATAAAGCTAAACAAAAAAAATATTTTGAGGGGGGAAAAACATCCAGGGTGACTCAACAAAATGAGTGCGTTTTCTAGTCTGAAAAGCTGATTTTAAAAGTTAAAAGTTTGTTGTGACAATTCAAAATACATTTTGAAAAGCTTGGGGTGGGTGATATTTTGAATGTTTTTGAAAGTCTTTGAAAGTGCTCACCAAGGCTACATTAATTTGGTACATTAAACAGTAATATTGTAAAATATTATTACAATTTAAGTCATTCTAATATGCTGATTTGCTGTTCAAGAAACATTTCTGTCAACATCATCAATGTTGAAAACAGTTGAGCTTCTTAATGTTATGTGGAATTTTTTTTTTTTTCAGGATTATTTGATGAATAGAAAGTTCAAAATAACAGCATTTATTTGAAATAGAAATATTTTGCAACATTATAAACATCTTAAGAGTCACTTTTGGTCAATTTAATACATATTCGCTGGATAAAAGTATTAATTTCTTAAAATGACCCAATGGACCCCAAACTTTTGAACAGTAGTGTATGTTGGGATGTACATACAAATTCTCTTTAAATGCTATAAAGTTTTATAGCAAATTTAGCAATCATAAAGGGTATATTTCATAACAAACTTCAGGAGAATTTGGAAACATGGCTGGGAACAGGCCAAAAGACATTCTCATGGAGAGAGAAAAAAACACGTTTTGTTTCTGTATACAGATACGGCTACATAAGAAATTGCCTGCAGAGAGAGTAAAAGTTGGAATCTGTTTTTCGCTGTTAATATAATTGTTTACACGTTCATGAGGGACAAAATGAAATTAAATGACCCTTCAAGTAAGACACTAGGAAATTGTATTTTATTCCAGACCTTTAAAGAATGTAGCCATGCTACATTAAAATGACTGTTTTCAGAGAAAACGAGCCCAGCACACTCGTCACATTAAAATGAAGTAACGTGAGCATTTCTGTTTGCTTCATGACGCATGACTAATACTTGAATCCTTAAAAAGCATCCACTAAAATGTTTTTTTTCTATTCATCATAAATGTTATACTCCATTTTAGACGTGACAAAATTGGATCGTATCGTGGCTGAGCCTCCGGTTCCCGTTTTCTTTTCATTTCTAGGAGTTGTGACATGAATTCACTCACCTTTTATTGTAAAACTGATGTCGACATCGCGACTGTCAGCTAAAATTCAATGTATTTCAACATTTCACGCTGTTTAATGAATTATTTCTCACTACTTCAAGCCTTCCTCTGCTGGAGAGGAAACACCCCTCTGGCTTTCCCTTTCCTCCCGCCCTCCGTCCGTGTTTCTTCAAGTATGTTTTCTTGAACCGCAAGTTTACGGCGACTTTTTAATCGATGTCGATCGTCTGAACTTGTGGAGTCAGTTGCTGCAGTTAAAGTCTGAATTGCGCGTTAATGTTTTGTATAGTGTTATAGTGAAAGCTGGAAGTGCAGATAAGACTGTTTGGGAAGGGTTGAGAAAGTAGGTGTCCGATTTCACATGTTGGGACTGGGAGATGAAGACTGCGAGCAGATGGGAAAGTCTGCGGGACTGTGGCGTGTTCACACTGCTGATGAAAGCTGTGATGCAATGCTTCAATAATGTAGAAAATCACATCCCCTTAAACCCTAACAGAAACTTCACATCGCGTCTCTGTGTAAATATTTGAATATTTCTGGAGGAGCTCGAGGTTGCTGATGCAGTTTGAAAGTGGACTAAAGTATTGAAAATATTTAGCAACAAAAGTACTCACTAAAATGAAGACGGAAAACGTTTGAAAAAATAAATAATTGTATTATGCAGGATGATACAATAAAAATGATGAAATATTGAATGGAATGTTAAAAAATGAAATATTAAACAATATTTAAAATGATTTTAATGACTATAAAACGTCAAGTTGTGTATCCATTAAATAAATAGTAAGACATTATCTTCTAAAGAAGTGTTATTGCATGACAACAACACTTTTAAATGCATTAAAAAATAGATAATTCCAAAAATATATATGCCAAAATGTTTTCCTCTAGGAATGTTTTGCATTTTTTTGAGAGCTATATCTTTTCTTTTTTTTTTTTTGGATAGTTTCCTAGACAGAAAATAAGTGTTATGTCGCTGACCCATTTACGTACATATATAGGCTATGTAGGCTGTATGGGTCATTGATGCAAAGCATTTCTTTTTAGAAATGTATTACATGTGGGTATGTTGTTGTCATATGTTGTTGTCATTCAAGCAAAATAAGAATATTAATAGTAAGACATTATGACGATCATGTAAATGTTTAAATTCAAATTTCAGTTACGTTTACATAAACTGAACTAATTTCTAATATTTTATTATTATTATTTGTTGAAATAGAAAAATAAATTTAAAATTAAAACATTAAAATTTCAAATCTTGACATATCTAACTATCATATATCTATATAGTATCTCTCATATATAACCTTCATTTAAAAACTGCATGTTGTGTTCACTTGTGTTATCTTTTACTAATATTTAAATTTGTTTGATGATCTGAAACATTAAAGTGTGACAAACATGCAAAAAAAATAAGAAATCAGGATTTATATATATATATATACACACATATATATATATAAATTTGATCTATAAAAAATATATATATATTTTAATTAAGAATTTGTATGTTCTTCCTTCAGCATTTCTACATACTCTCTTTTCCTATAAAAAGAAAGCAATACAGTGTAAATGTCATTCATTTGTCCTCAAACTGTAGCTAAACTCTATCTGTCTGTTCTGGTGGAGCTTCCAAAAGTTCCCACTGTGTGGCATCAATGAGCCTATAGTTGATTTGTCTGTATTTCTGTGGGTCTTTCTGCCTCTGTCTGCGCACCTCTTCATAGAGACTCTCAAACACTGGCTGAGGGGGTGTGAATCGGCCCACCCTGGCCAGGTCCAGGTAATAATCCCACTGATCCTTGTCCAAATTGAGGAGGTGCTTCACCTGCACACCTATGTCTTGTTTTCGTTGCATCTCTCTCTGCACTTCCTTCTCCATCTCTTCCTGGGTGGGCAGCTTTACTGAGCCCTCCAGGACAGCAAGAGCAAACTTAACCTATGGATACAAACAAGAACATTAGAGTGAGAACCAGTCCCATTCAGTATTCAAATCATATTGCGTTTCCTCTCTGCTCACCTGACAGTCAAAATGTATGAAAGGGCAAATAATTTTGCAAATGCCAAAAAAGAAAATTGAAGGGAAGCCAGGGGGCAGTAAGTATTTGTAGAGTGGAGTCACAAAAAGATCCTGTACGTCCAGTCCCAGCTCTGATGGACAAAGGAAAGGGAAGTTAAAGTTGTATCCTGTACAGAACAGAAGAATATCAGCCTGGGTCACTGATCCATCCTGGAACTGTAAAGATCCGTCCTCTAAAACCCCAACAACAGCGCTAGCCTGCCGGATACCCAGAGGAGGAGGTAAGGACATGGTTGGTGTGTTAGGACTTAGAATCACCTAGAATGAGAAAAACATTTGCGCATAAGAAATTGAAAAACAGTCGCTCAATCTCAGTCACTTATTGGTGAGGCCAAAAAAGGCCAATTCAAAGTGTTTGATTTTAAATGTTAACCAATGAGATGGATAAAATGAACAACACAAAGGGATACGGCAATCAAAAATAACATTTCTGTTATTATTTATTCACACTCAGTTTGTTCTAAACCCATATGACTTTTTTTGTGAAACTCAAAGGGAGAAATGTTCATACTGATCTTTTCAAAACAATAAAAATGCATGGGTGGGAAGGTTTAAAGTCACAATAAAATGGAAGTAGCGAGTAGCGACACATTTTTTTCTTCCATATTGTGACGTTCATCCTAGTGTAACACAATATTGAAAAAAAATAAGCAGGGCGAAGACTTGGTTCTGTCTATCGGTTGCTGATTGTTTTTAGAGATACGTGTTGCACTCAAAAGTGGAGGCAGATGAACGTGAGCTTGCATTATTAATTATTGGAGAAACCTAGTATATATCCAGTTATGACATTTCTATTAAAAACAAAAAAAAGAAAGAAAGAAAAGAAAAAGGAAACAGGCACACATAAATTGTTCACAATAAGATCTGTAATATGCATTCTAAAATAGATAAGAGTGAATTTTCACTTCATGCGAACTTTAAATATGGGTCTGTTATACTTTTATGACTTCAAAAGACCTTGAATCAGTTTTATTATCCTTAACTAAAATTAAAACCATAAAAAATTTTTTATACTTGAAAAACATTAACTTAAACTTGTTTTATTTCAGCTAGTTGCCAAGGCAACATTTCTCATTTTTTAGTTAACCTTTAAGTAATAAAATAACTATAACTGAAATAAAAGTTAATACAACTATATATACATAAAATCTAATAAAAATTGAACACAAAAAATGACAACCTTTAACTAAAATACAAATTGGAAATATCAAAATCAAACCAAATTAATAAAATCTGAATAAAACCTATAATAGCATATCAATATTGTACATCTCTTAAATGGACTGCTTTTATGGTGCTTTTGGTCATTTTTTGGAGCTTGTCAGCGTCCGTCATGATTCCGAGCAGCATGAACTAACATCTTTTGTGTTCCACAGTGAAAAGAAAGTCATTCGGCTCTGGAACAGCATGAAGGGTGAGTAAATAATGATCGATTTTTGTTTTCAGGTGCCCAACACTTTAATTTTCAACCAAACAAAGCTGTGGCATTTAAAATGGTATGTGACATTATAAAAAAGGAAGCTAAGCCACAAACCTGAGCATTAACTTGGGCTAACTCGATGGAAATATCCACACCAGATGCTCTGGCCCCCAAGACCACAACGGACTTGTTGGCGAAGGGCTCTGGATAGCGGTACGAGTGGCTGTGCAAGACTTTCCCTGCAAAGCAGCAGTGGATGAAGGCACAGATAAATGCAAGAAGATGAGAGACAGAGAGATAAAAGGGAAGATGCAGGGGTGTAATGAGACTAATGGCTGGGGCTTTCAGGGTTATGCATTTGTAGTGATCAGTGATCATTTGTTGTACCTTTAAAATGCTCAATTCCAGGAATGCAGGGCAGGTGGGGGTCGGAGTAATGCCTGCAGAAAGAGGAAGGAAATATGAGTCAGCGCTGAGACGCTAAAGGGCTCCTGTGGTCTTCTGAATTCCCTCACAGAAATGCCACATGAATGCATAACATAATACCCATTCACATCACCTCAGCGAGAATTCAGCCAGATAAAAGCCTCTGGGTATATCATGGGGTAAATGAACATGCCACTATTTGAATAATGCTATGCATTTAGAACATCACCACGAAGCTGCAATCGGAGATTAGATGCAGTTGTGTCCATTGGAGCATGTCTGGGAGATAAAAGGACTCTTTAAGATGGCATCCCTCACCCGTTGCAGACGAACACCGAGTCAAACGTCTGCGTGTTCTGGTCTCCACGTGTGCTGCGCGAAATTACCTCCCACGTCACAGCTCCCCCCGTCTCCGTCTCCATGGAGACGGGCTTCACCTTTTCCACCACGGTGCTGAACTGTGAGGGACAAAGCAGTCTGTCATAAGCAATATTCTTGCTTCCGTTGGTAAGAAAAATACTTAGTAACATTGAGAACATTTCTCGAAACACACTGGATGTGTCCTTCGATTTTGTGGTGACGCTGATGCCTTTGACAAGCAGGGGTCAGTGACCCCTACATGCCTGATCTCAACTTTCTGGCCATAGCGGATCTACAACAATATTTCCCTAACAGCTCTTTTTACTCAAATAATACAGTTTATTTGGAGTCTTATGTAGTTGGACTAAGAGAAGACTAAGAGAGTCATGCATTACTTTCTCAGATTTAAAATGAACGGACACATGCCAAATAGCATTTGTCGCATGATAATTGATCCATAAATGTCATTCACGTCAATATTAATTGTTCATACATTCACAGTTTCCAATATCATCAGTTTCCCTTTTTTCTGTTTCTTTTTCAGATATGTAGAGACATTATGTTTAGGTTTTGCAAAATATACAGTCACAGGGATAGTGATGGACTGGTTTTTAACAATAGTTTACTTTGGATGGTTTATTTGTGTCCTGTTTTAGGGTTTATTAAACTTAGACATAAAAACCTGCAATGCCAGTCTACGTTTCTTGCAATAAAAGAGCAGTTTACTAGGGGATTGATTCAAGAAGTAGTTTAGCCAAAAATTTAAAATTGCTTTAAATGTACCTCACCCTCAGGCCATCCAAAATGAGTTTGTTTCATCATCGGAACAGATTTGTAAAAAAAAAAAAATTCTTATTGGCAAATGGGTCCTCAGCAGTGAATGGGTGCCGTCAAGAATGAGAGTTCAAACAGCTGATAAAAACATCACAAAAATCCACAAGCAAACCACATGACTCCAGTCCATCGATTAATGTCTTGTCAATTAACGTCAAAGCAAAAAAAACTGAGTGTTTGTAAGAAACAAGACATTTTAACTTTAAAATGTTGCTTCTGGCCAAAATACACATCCATATTCAATAATAATGCTTCCTTCAAAATTTAATTCCTTGTTGTCTTCTCACATCATAATCCACCAACATTTGTTTAGAACTGTTTTGGACGGGTTTTTTTTTGCTTGTAAACTGAGTAAACTTGATCTGTGCATATTTCTCTCCTGATTCAGACAGCTACCTTTTTCACCGCAATATTATGGATAGAGGACTCATAAGAAACGGTTTGAAGGTAAAAACTTCTTAATGATGGACTTGTTTATTACAAAAATGCACTTTTATTTTATTCAATTAAAATATTAATTGATGGACAGGAGTCATGTGGGTTGTTGTGATGCTTTTATCAGCTGTTTGGACTCTCAATCTGACGGCACCCATTCACTGTGGATGATCCATTGATGACGTGAAGTGAAGGAGGGTAAACATACCTATTAAGCTCACCAAAATCTACGTTGAGACATTTTAGTGCACAAGTTATTGGTTTCAGTACAAAAAGTTATGTTAAAATAAAATATTAATCTCTCACACAAAAATATTAAATTTTATTTTAAATGACAAAAGCATTTCAATTAAAATATACATCATTAAATGCAAAAAGTCTGGCTGTGCTGAATGGGTAATTTTTGTACCCTTTAAGCACACCCCTGTTCCCATTAAGCTCACATCATGTTTTATTAAAATTCTTGTTTATTTTAAACAAACTTTTTAAAGAATAACTGAAAAATATTTTATTTGAAGGTACCAAGTCAATCACAAAAAAACAGAACACTAAAATCAAGCAACAAGGCATTCAATTTGATCAGTTATATATTCATAGTGAAGTGTCATTTAAGCACATTGCAGAATCTAGACTAGTCCACGTTCAGCTAAGTAACATATTCAAAAATCAAATAAAACAAACCAACAAAACATTTAATTCATGGGGATGAACACAGAAACTAGCCCCATTATGAAGCCTCTTATTAAATGGATGTCAACTTATCTATAGTCTTTCAAGCCTGGAATACGATTTTTGCTCCGATTTTCCACCGATTTAGTCTCGAGAAGTTGACGCTAGTTGCCAAAGGTCAGAGCCAGTCTGCAGATTTGAGTCGACTGATTTCATAGATAATCACATATGATGGTCACAAGACTCCAATTTATTAGCTTCAGACTTTGATTCCACCCAGTCGGAGGAGATCAAACGTGTTTGATATTTTCAGCTGATTTTAGAACGCATATTGTTTTCATTTCCTTTCATTTCGCGTGTCTCCTAGCAACAATGCGCACATTTCTGGATGAGTTTGTTGTGATTGGAACAACTTGAAGGTCTAGTAGTGTATGATCCTCAATATTTACTATGTACAAGTCACAAAGGAAAACTGGCCATCAAACGACTGAGGGTCACATACACTGGTGTTTTAAAAATCTGTTCAAATGTTAAAAGTTGTGTAGTGTATTCCAGCCTTTAGTCGCTTTTTTCCTGGACAGATACGACAGGCTCCTTCTTTGAATGGATGACATGCCTCTTTCATCTTTGGGCATAAACTATAGTTATGTCTAGATTTTGTCATCTTAAAGCTGTGAAAATAAGTTATTAGCCATTTTATAAAGATTAACTTAAAGTGACAACCATCAGTTTCATGTAATATTTATTAAAATGACAAAACTTTGCAAAATAAATAATCTGGATCATGTATTAAGTTTATACATATTTTATTATGAACATCTATTATTAACAATATGTATGAAATTATACTTTTTCTTACTGATGTCACACTGAAGCTGTGTGATTTTCATGTAGTGTACCCTTTAAGTTCACCTTACAATAATATGAAATCTTTAAAGGGGTCATATGATGTTGCTAAAAAGAACATTATTTATTTATTAAAATGACAAAACTTTGCAAAATAAATAATCTGGATCATGTATTAAGTTTATACATATTTTATTATGAACATCTATTATTAACAATATGTATGAAATTATACTTTTTCTTACTGATGTCACACTGAAGCTGTGTGATTTTCATAGTAGTGCACCCTTTAAGCTCACCTTAAAATAATATGAAATCTTTAAAAATTACAGCAGTATAAAACCACAGACCAGCAATAAACTGTGAATTTATAATATTATGGATTTAAAAGTACAAGCCAGTGCCTGTGAAGTAATAAATTAGCGTAGCACACAATCTTATACAGCTAGTCAGCTAACGTTTTCTGTAGCATCTGCGCTATGTTGCTAAAACTATCTTTTGGATCTAACTGTAATTATTTCCCACATCTAAGTTCCAGGTTATATAATATGCAAAAGTCTAAAAATTAATCTCTTAATTTTACAGTAAGTAGTGAAATTTACCCAAAATAAAGACTTAAACATTTAAAAAATGCACATTTAACGGGCTCTTCTTTTGGTGAAAGTTTTCAGACAGCTTTCAAAATGGCCACCAGACAGTGTGAACCCATGGATACCCATATCTCAGTGTGCAATGATCTGATTGGCTTGAAATTACAGGAGGTATGTAGTAACAAACACATCAATTGGTTAAGACATCAAGTATGATAATGCATTATTTTTTCTTTTTATAATCTGAGCTCAAAAATGGAAGTGTGCTTAATAGGTACGTTACCGTAATGCTTAATTTTCTATTCCTTTTCATTATAGACACAGAATTTATAATAAAGACAAACACATACCTTGATATGACGAGCAATATCATGTTTCTCACAGTATTTTTCCAAATACTGCTGAACCGATGTATGGTGCAAAAAAGAATTCAGGCGGTCATCAAAGGGAAAATCAGGGAACATCATAATCTCCTTAGGCAAATTGGTCCTTAAAACAGATGAGATTTTATAGTACATAAAGTTATATAAAGTACAAAAATGATAATAAATAAATAATTTCCCTGCTCAGAATAATAATAAAAAAACATCTCTGTTCTCCCGACTTGGTCAAGTCTGCTGGTTTTGGGGTTACTTCTGCTTGTCAATTTGGGAGATCAGACCAGCTAGACCAGTCTAAGGCAAGTTTAAGATGCTTTTATTCTCGGCAGGGATAGGAACAACATATTGCTCTTTACCTGAGATCCCTATACATACTGCTGTGGATGGGATACCCATTGTCATATGTGCCCACTCGTTCCTCATAGAACCACGTCCCACCCAAATGATCGGTCATTTCATACACCACGGGTGGATCAAAGGCCTCGGGCCTAGACAGGATGTGCCGGGCAGCCCAAAGCCCCGCCGGCCCGCCTCCTATCACCGCTACACGAGTTCTGCTCCTACGCTCCATTCTCCAGAGCTACAAGGAAAATGAACCAGACACAAAAATAAACAAACAATAAATAAAGTTTCAGAGTGAAAAGGCAAAAAGTATTTTCCATCCCGATATTATATAATTCCTCGTAATTTGTGTAAATAAATATTAATTTTATTTTTCTGACAAATGTGCGCATGCGCACTGTCGCTCTTTATCAGCATACCTGCAGGTCTTATATGAGTCAGAAGCAATTACCTGTTCTGGATCGGAAAACTCACTGCCGGTAATCACTCACACACACTACACACAAAGCTGTTTACTGCGGAGATTTAGCGAGCATAATCCCCCATTTTGAAGGCCTTTCGAAAAGATGTGTCACTAATGTGAACTTCGGTCATGTCTTTGAGTCAGCTGCCTCCAATCAATATGGATTTCTCCTGTTGTTTGCTGTGGGGCGGCTGCATTGGCTGAAAGGAAAATCTTCCGGCAAGCTCACTTTATAACTGTCAGTTCTTATCAGTAACGAGACACACACCCACACTGTATACGCCACTGCCAATTCTTTCAAAGTTTTACAATACCGTCGTTCCCAACACATTTCCCTCGTTTCTTTTCCCAAGAAATGATCTGACTTGCTGTAAAGGGGGCGGATGATATAAAGCGCGTGCAGTGAATTCAAAATAAAGGCACAAACCGTCTCTCAGTCAGACATTTTTTAAAACTGCTTCATGTAAAAATCTCGATAAAACGGATGTTCTTACTTGAAGTATAGAGTTACAATTATATGCACCCAGTTTAATCTTATGTAGCTAGTTGTTTGTTTGACATCACATTTGTGCAATGTGACACTTTTTTTTGTCAATTTACCAGACAAAATGTTCACAGCAGGGCATCACTAGACAGGCCCTTTTTACTGGACACCAAAATATTACTTATAAATCCTTGTCTGACAATGGACAGAATACTGTATACTGACTTGAGAATCATTGTCCCTGATAGCCTACTGATATTTTGTGAATAAAACACTCTTTTGGTTTAAAAGTGTAAAAATGCTTTCCCTGAGTGTAAAACTCATGTTGCATCAGAAACTGTAAACTTTTTATAAATGTACTTTAGCATTCATAATACTAATTTCTTTACTTTATATTAGAAGTTCCCATAGTTGTAGGCAACCATTATTATTGAATTGGTTAATGTCAGATAAGCACTGAGTGGAGCAGAAATGCTTGAGGCTGAAGTATAGAGAATTGATGTTACATTACATAGCAAATCACCATAAAGATTATACTCAAGTTAATTATATTTAATTAAGTTTAAATTGCATGATTATAATTATGCATAATTCAATGCAGGCAGTTGGACTCTTTTTTTCTTTTTGAGTATATTAAGCCTATTATACAAGGCCTTTATTAAAATTATTGTAGGAAACGTAGGAGAAACCCCATAAACCTATTTCTACATTTATTAAGTGTTAATATTGAGATTAACTATCTAAAATCTTTACTGGCTACAAATTATAGTTAGAAAGTTGAAGATACAACATCAGTCACTAGTTTTGTATATATACTTTGTGGATTATCTTTTCCATCGAGTACAGAGTGCTTCTATTTTCTGCCTCTAAATACCATCCTGTTTTTCTCCCCAAAGTTATGTCTTTGACTCGAGTAAATTTGAGTTTACTGACATTTATCAGGCTCACTGATCCGATGGTGGCATTTTATCAGAGCTTCTCTGGTCTGAATGTCTACAGAGCAGGATGGACACAGATAAAGATGATGAGCTTCATTCTGTAGATCACGGATATGGTTATACTACTAGAGGACATTTACTAACTTAAAACGGTGTGCTCCACAATTATGCATGAATGATTCATGTCAAATAGCTGGGTCAAAATACACCAGTCTACACTCATGCCATGTGTAGAGGCTCCAAGGCCGTTCAGTTTTAGATATTACCTTTCAAAATTGTGTAGTGAAATGCTCAGTTACTGATACTAGTCACTTTGCTTTCAGCACAGAAGGCCTTTGAGTTGGCATGAAATGAACGCGTGTTGTAGATCTTATGACTTCTCTCTGGTGACGTCCAATTAAAATCCATTTTAGTCCACTGTTTTCTTACAAACGACTGCAAGCTTGCTCTCAGATCCACCTCCATCCAATCAGCAATTTTGTTTGCAATAATCTTTTCATTCAGATGTATGTCACTATATGAAAGAAAAGATCTGTTACTACTTCCATTTCATCACAACTTGAATTCCATGGCCTCAGAGAGTTAAATCATTGAATATCCGCTCATCTGATGCCTACTGAACGAAAAACTGGTTAGCACTTTCTTGATCTGGCAAGCTCTAATCAGATTGGCTGATTTCGAGCAACTTTCAAGAGTAGAATTCTACATGTTGAAATTTCCTGTTATCTGTTCAGCCGTTTGTAGAGTTTGAATGACACACTTAAATGACGTCGCCGTCGGTCACCTTACTTCACTTCCTACTGGTGGTGCGAATGGAAACCAGGAAAATGGCCTTAGTGGAGATTTAAGTTCTCAGAGGAGTGGCTGGTTTCTATAACCAACCGGTGTCAAAGCTCCTTATTTGAGAGAAACTTGTCCCTTACTGTCACATAAAAACAATGAAACTCTGTTTGACCACTTTAGGCATCTCCTCCCATCTAATTGGCCGTTTTTTGCCCAAAATAAATTGTTTTGTGGGCCTTACACCATTTAGTCAAGGATCTTCTATGTGTGATTACTGTATCACTATAACTTCTTAATATTGTGCCAGGGTTAATGATGAAGGATTGTTGTCTCCAGTTCATGGTTCACTCCTACTGTACAGAATGATCATCCCACGCTTGTGTTAGCAGCCCACACCCTTAACCATTCAACCACCACAATAACAAAACATCCAAAAAAAAAACAAATCAGGTCATTTTCGAGTGAATGAGAGCAATTCATAATGAAAGAGAGAGAGAAATATATGTAGTAGCATTACAGTACACATATTTATTTATAACATGTTTATTTTACAAGACACCATGAAATTTGCATTTGCCTCAGAGCTTTGTTCAAGGGGTTGTTGATCAGTCACATCCGATGGAGTATTAAAAACCCTCAGGAGGATGAGGAGTCCTGTCCCACAGGCACGTGGGCTGCTGGGAACATAAAATCAGTTTTAATCGAGATAACATATTCTTGTCACATCTCTGGTTTGCATTTTGTTTCTGAAGCATTAATCTTTTCACCTTTCGAATATGTATCAAGATAATGCCCTTAGATTAGGCAGGATTAGCGTCAAGCACACATGACAACATTGTACTTAACCTGATTAACCCCACCGGGAAAGATAAACCACCGGCGTCCACCTCCTCAGTCAATTATGTACTTGACATCCATAATCATTAATGTTATTTACAGACAGCCTAGCACACTGTTGGAAAGTGTTTACTTCAAACCCTGCAAGACCAGGTTATTGACAACATTTTTTATTTTACTTCTGGGAAAGCGAGCGACAATGCTTAGATGACTGTAATATTACATGATTATAATAAAACTTCTTATACACCCTAAAGGTAATTACGTGAGAAAGTGAGTTTGTGATGCATTGTATACAATTTTTTTTAGTATAACCATCTTATCTAACTAAGTGAATCAGATAATAGATTATAGTTGATGCAGATGCTGTTTGAATATAGACTATTTTCTAGCATATAGAAAATGCAGCACTACAAGGCAGATGCAGGTGCCATCTGCTTAATTTTCATGTTGCACACAGAAAAGTAAGACATGTAAGAGTAAATTAAGAAAACTGAAATAAATACATGTGGGAATAAATAAATATAAAAATAAATGAATACGTAAATATAAAAACGAATAAAAAATGTTACATTTAATGACAATTATTTTTAACTCAATTAGTTAAAAATTAATTTAAAACAATTTAAATATTTGTATTTGTTTTAATAAGTTCCTTTATTTTGATCTTGTTATTACATTTCTTTATTTTAAATTTCTACAGGCTTTGGCCTGCTTACACCTTAAGAGCAACAGGTTGCAGTTTCCCCGAAGGCCACTTGATGGCAGCAGTAAGTCACCCTCTCTGGTTTGGTGCCCTAAAGCGTAATATAGGGCATTGTGTGCCGTGTTTGCAGCGGCAGGCTGTGGGTTGTCGGAGTGGGAGACGTCCAAAAAAAACAAATATGACGATTCTTTTCGCCCTCTGATACGTGCCAATCAGAGATAAGAGAAAAGATGCTAGTCTCCGAAGAACGCGAATAAACTCTTGTGGGGGTTCGAATGTCGTCCAGTGGGGGAGGAACAGAGAAAGACAGTGTTTGAGAGAGACAAGACAGCTGGTGGTTCTTTGTCTCTGACAGGCATAAGCATTCAGCTCACCAGAATACAGCAACGCGGCCTTACCGCGGTATACATGGCGAGGGGGAAAATTGATGTATGAGAGGACATGTAGGTGCTTTCATTATGTCACAATGTCCCGAACAGAGTAGGAGACAGTGCAAATCCTTAAAAAGCAGAGAAATGGATCTGTGCTAGTTCAAGAAAAACATAAAATTGAGAAGAAGGGCAAGAGCGACGAGAGGAGGAGGGGGTGAGGGAGACCGAAATAGGGAGAGGCAGAGAAATCGAAAGAATGGAGTGAATCAACCCTATTTTGCACCAGTCTTTGTATTTTACATTCAGTGCAGGGCGCTTCCTGGCACTTCATGGTTTCGACCCAGCCGTATGACGCACCGTTCCCAGATGAAGGGGACCTGCTGCTGCTCGGGCTGATAATGATAATAGTTATGATGATAACAGTAATAACCAACTTCCCATGTCGCTCTCGTCCTGCCAGCTGCTTACGTGTTAGGATTATCAGCCGTTCTGACACACTGCAGTGGAGATGCTGCGGTACCCTGGGGCGCGAACGTGTGTGCGTTTCTGTGTGTATTTATGCATATGTGCCTGCTTGTGTGTGTTTACGTGGTGATGCCCTCAAATCTGTCCCTCTTGCCTCTATTTCCTGCCGATTACACTCTTGCCTGAGGTTGGTGGCCCATTCAGCTGTAAGTCCTGTTCTGATGGTGCTCAGGTGTGGGCAGTTACCCACTCGCCCTTTCCACCTCTCCTCTATTGGACATGTGTATCTAAAGGACATATAGGACAGATGTTTCATAGTTCATTGTTTTATATTGCTACATTGCATTTATGATACCAGCATAAATGCAAATGTTTTACCAAAGCAACATAAGAAGATATCTACTTGACCACCTTGCTAAGTAACTGAACATAAGCTCAGAATGCTTTTTAAAAATAAAGGTTCCAAAGTGGGTTTTTCGCAGTGGTGTTCCTTATTGGCAGTGTTGGTTCTATAAAGAACATTCAAAATTGCAATCTTGGAACACTGTGGAATCTTTCTATTGCATGGTTCTTTACAGTGAAAAAGGTTGTTTAGATTATTAAAATGTTCTTCAATCTAAGAAAAGCATGGTTCTTTTAAGAACTGTTCACTATAGGGCTTTCACACCAGGTAGTTCTAGGAACTCAGTTCTAGTAACTAGACCACATGGTGGTTCCTAGAAAACCAATTTCTCCCTCTGGCCGTTTTCCTGGTTGCATTATTCTTTATTCGCGGCATTTACAAAGGTCAATGTTGTGGGTTTCGTGATAACGGAGATGGAATGTAAACGAACAATTTACATGATTGAAAGAGCATGAAAATCTGACTTAATGACAATCTGCAGTGTAAAAGAACACAGTGCTGCAGACAGCAGGTAGCTAAATGTTTTCCATGCTCGTGGAGTAAATATTTTTACATGTTTCGTATGCGTTTGGCCAATCAGCGTACACTTATGTCACTGGTTCCTATAGAACTATTTTAGACCCTACTCTGAAGTAGGAGCTAATTTAGTTCCTCCAAACAGAGTTCCTAGAACCAAAACGGTTCCTAGTCCTGCAGTGCAAAGACACCAAAAAGTGGCTACCCTACTTCCACTAATAGTTCTGAGAACTATGAAAAGTTTCCTTCAGTGCGAAAGCCCCTTGTAAGAGCTTGGTTTTAGGAACTAGCGACCAGCAGGGCATTCTCCTATAACTACATTTTCCCCTAGGGCCATGTTCCTGGTTGCATTCGCACCGCCAGTAGGAATTCTGAAAACAGCTGACAGTGACGTCATTTAAGTGCGGCAGTCAGCAACTTTAAAAATTAGAGGTTGGAGGATGGAGAAGTACCTGGAATTCGCCATTGATCCATCTATCACTATTTTCCATGTTCATGGAGTAAGTTTATGTAAACTGTGTCTCTACGCAGCTTTTTAAAAATGGCAGGTGCTGGTGTTTTGTATGGCATGTGTTCCCGCTTTTTGCCATGTTTGCACTGCAGGAATTTTATGATTTTAGTTATAGGAATGCCTTTTGGGGGGGACTGGGACTAAATTAGCTCCTACTTTGGAGTAGGGTCTAACCCAGCACAATAGGAACTATACATTGATTGGCCACATGCCATATAGTCTTGCGTAGCCAGACCTTCAGACTGATAGCAGAAGGTCTGGGAACCTTGGGCGCATCATGTTTAGGGATGTGAAATGTCCCCACAATAACAGACCAGTGTGTAAAGCTCTTGGATGTATTTTAAAGAGTCTGTGTCGTGAACTTTACATATTTCACATACATACTTTTGAAAATCTAGCGTTTAGTTGATCCCGATAAGCATGCATTGTCACAGCTGTAAACACGACGACTGTGTCCTTCTTCATCTTTGTTTCCAGGCGGAACGTTAAAGAACGCAACACACATACCTCCCAGGAAATTCTGTAGAATTCAACCAATCAGATGATGACTTCAAAACTCCTGAAGTGTTTCTAATTTTGTGTGCCATATGCATCAGATGTTCAGCCAACGGTCCATTGGCATGACTTCTGAGGCTGAGACTACATGCCATTTTTAAAAAGCTGTGTAAACACACAGTTTACATACACTTACTCCACAAACTAATTCCACGAACATAGAAAACAGCGATAGATGGACTAATGCTGAAGTCCAGGTATTTCTCTATCCTCCAGCTGCCGGCGTTGTTGAATGCCGTCACTGTCGACTGGCTTACGTCACTCACAAATTCCTACTGGTGATGCAAATGCAACCAGGAAAATAGGGGGCCCTATAGGGCAAAATTTAGTTCTCGGGGGACCGCCCTGGTATCTAGTTGCTATAGTGAACAGTTCTTAAAAGAACCATTTTTGTGGACGATTGATGCAAATAAAGAACAATTTTTAAGAGTGTACATCTTGGTAAAACAATTGCTGCTTTATCTTAAACGTAATTTAATAATACAACACAAGTTGTTAAAGAATTGTTGGTGTTGTAGCGGCTGTGTGCTTTGTGTTTAGAGTCTGACTCATGGATACACTTTTGCCTCGCTACACATTTTCAGCTATTCCTGTCATGTCTCATATGCTGATGATTCTGACTCAGTAACTAAAAATGACATACTCGATTTGTACTCGCACAAATGCACAAAAAGGACTTCTGGTCTGAGATCATACTAATTTTGAGGTACGAGGATAAGCAATTAAGTCAATTAGCTGGAAGTTAAGCTTCTATTGAATTCTAAGAATAGTGTCTACGAATGACATGCGAACGCACGTTGCTCGTTGGCATTTTGTGTTGAGGATGGCTCTTGCTTCCGTAATTAGCTTTCTTTGAATATGTAAATAAGCAGATGTTACTTTTAGTTAGTAGTTAGCTGCCAAGATTCCCAAACAGGTGTAATCCAGAAATTGGAGAGTTAATTTGATCTCAATCCAGCTCCATTATAACCCTCTCTGAGGCCCAACAAAAAAGGTTTCAGCATTTAGGTTTACATAAAGTGTTTAGTTTTAAAGGGGTCATATGATGCGATTTCAATTTTTCCTTTCTCTTTGGAGTGTTACAAGCTCTTGGTGCATAAAGAAGATCTGTAAAGTTGCAAAGACTAAAGTCTCAAATCCTAAGAGATATTTTTTAAGAGTCAACCACGCCTACCTAAAACGGCTCGTTCTAACATGCCCCCACATGTCTACGTCACGATGTGGGAAGATTTGCATAACACCGCCCAAATGTTCACACAAAGAAGGCGTAACGTTGATTCTCGCTGTAGTATTGTTGCCGCCGCCATGTCGTGAAGGCGCTGTGTGTTTCGTTGTGAAAGCGAAACTACTTTGTTTGGTCTTCCAAAAGAGGACGATATCCGCTTCGTCATGCCTGGAGCTGATCTGTGCTGGTCGCTGAGGAAATACATCAAGACATGGCCTGACAGTATGGTAAGGGGCGTAACGCCAAATACACAAAATATTGTTATTTTTAGCAACATCATATGACCCCTTTAACTAACAGCGTAGAAACAATTTTCACTCCGAAGTTGCTAGTAAATTTCACAATTACAAAGAAACAGCTGGAAAGTTAAATTTCGAAGTATAAACACTATATTATTTTCTTGTAAAACACTCTAATGACTTTTGTTTTTATGCTTTAAATTTTTTTCTTTACAGTTTACTCTTTATTCTTGCATAATTAAAATCAGTATATCATATGCACTTGTTTCAGAGGTGCGCAAGGTTCATGTTTCGTGTCACTCTGGTTTCATTTTTCTCACAAAATGAAATAATATACTCTCAAATTATTATACCATGTGCATTTGTTATGTAATTAGTGTAATTAGTATGTGTTATGTTTAGTATAATCAAGATTATATTAAGCTTTTATTAATATTTTGAGTCAATTAGGTTTTAGTTAGAGTTTTAGTAATTTGATGTTTTTGGCATTTTGTGTAGTTTTAATTTTTATATATGTCTACATCATTTTTTTAAATTAATTTTTATTTTAGTTTTAGTCATTGTAGTCAAACTAAATAAAAACGAGAAACGTTGTCTTGGCAAAAAGTGTTTATTTTAGTTAACGTTTAGTTTATTTCAAGAAATGGAAATGTTTCTTTTATTGATTTTTATATTAGTAATATATTATATTATATTATATTATATTATATAGGATGTAAAACTATGTCAAGAATAGTCTCAGAGATATTACAAAAAAAAAAGTTCACTATACTAGACATAAAAATGAATAGCTGGGTCTCAAGAGAATAATTGTAACATAAAAGCATTTAACCTCGGGTTCCTCCTGGGGGACTGCTGCTGCAACACTAAATCACTTCAAACAAAAGAATCTACTCTATGACAAGTAATAATTCCTAAGGTTAATATTAGAATATATGATGCTAGTTGGAATTTTTCATTTAACGTCTGGAATGCCTATTTAAAAATGTCACATGGAAAATCAACCTGAGTCCAGATAAAAGACGCAAGCACATTGTGAAATATTTGTGAATTTCTGAATCTGCCTCCACATCATCATGAACCACTCAGGAGGCTGCAGTCCCAGGTGCTTGCTTTTTTATACTGTAATTAAAATCCACGTCGTATGAGCAAGACAGAATTAATTGTTAAAAATTGGGGCTCTTAGTGTGCAAATTTGCCTTGAAACAACAGAGACATAATTACTGGTCATAAATGAAGGAAAAGACCCAGTGCCATTAGTTGTAGGGCGGTGGGCACCGGGGCCATTAGTGATGGGCTAAATTGGACTAATTTTCAGTAAGGGCTGTGTGTGATGGAGAGGAAAAAAGGAAGACAGAGAAGGGGGGAGTAGGAGAGAAAGATGGGCTTTAGATGGGGGGCGGGGGCTCCATCAGTTTGGAAATGGTGAGTAATGAATCCACAGCCAAATTAAGTGTATGAGTCAAACATTTAGGAATTAGATGTTCTGTAAATTAAAGATGTTTAGCATGACTGCTCTGCTTTCAGCTGCCTTTAAGCATCTTTTAAACATGTGCCAGTGTTTCATTACAGGCCTGTCTTGACGGAGTCACATCGCCCGTCTAATGATAAACATCTGCTCAGTGGGACAATTCTAATTTATGCACCTTTGTTCTGAAGGATTACTGCTTTCCTATGCTATTTTTGAAAATGCTGGAGTATTATGTACACCCTGCTCCAACAGTAATAAAACCACAGACAATTTTATCGGAACAGTACAGTAAAATTGTATTGCAACAGACACTCAAAACCAAGTCATAGGGCTAATTTATCATTATTATTATTATTATTATTATGATTATTATTATTATTATTATTATTAAGTGTTTATAATATATTAATACTTACATTTTAAGTTTAAGTTATACTCACATTTTTTATTAATAATAAAAATGATAATAATAAAATATTCTTTATATAAAAATATTACAAATAAGTCTCATGACCTTATTAAATAACTCTGCATAATTCTATGACATAATTACTATAACTGTTATATTATATTTAAAATATTACTATATTATTATTAATATCATCATATTTATACTTGAAAATAAAAACAATAAAAAGTGATTAAAATAAAAACAAAACAAAAAAATACATTTTAAATAATTTAAACAACATTCTCAATTAAAATTGAATAATCCAAATGAATAGAAAAGAAAACAAGCCTCATACTCAAATCCTAAACTGCACACTTTCACATATGAACACACATGCTTCTTACATGGGCTCGTCACAGACGGGCACCTGAGCAGCCAAACACGCATGTGACAGCACTCGCTCGTCATCTTGGCTTCCCAGATAAAGACTGTGCACGCTGTGATAACGGCCATCGTCTCGGCTCTAGTGCCCTTAGGGTTTTAGGGAGAATGGAAGAGGCTAATCTCAGACACAATAACCAGCAGAGATGACAGACCAGCACACTGCAGCTGTGTCACGCCATGCACACCACACATTAGCCATTCACCGAGGGGGAGAGGAGAGAATAAAACCTCTGTGAATACCAGGATTTGCCAAATGGCTGACTGCTTATGGGTGTACATCTTAATTTATACTTTGATCTAAACTTTAATATACATTTCTCTCTTTTATTTTCCATGTTTTTGTGTCCGTTTACATCTTTGGGTCCATGACGGTTAGATTGGCGTGTACAGTTATTCCTTTATTGTGGTCTTTTCTGATAGACAATTTTCTCCCATCACGCTCCTTTGACATCTGTCCCTTTTATGTGCTCTGCCTGATAGGAGATTGTGTGTGTGTGTGTGTGTGTTATCCTCACAGAGGCCTGTGTGTGTGTGTTTGTGCTATAGCAATGGTTTTGTGTGCTTTAATCCTCGTTCTGATGCTATACCTCAAAGCTCAGGATGATAGACCAACTATATAAACAGTTTATGTGTATATATACTAAGATGTTGCTCTTTTTCATCTCTTTTCATTCTTTGAACCTGTTTAATCTCCACATTATTGATCAAAGAAGCTCAGATGAAAGAGAAAATGTCTGTCTATGTGTATATTTATTTATTGATATGTGTGTGTGAGTGTATACAAACTGTTTGTTTATGAACTCAGCAAGAAAGATTAATTTGTTAGATCTGTTAACCTCCACTTCAAAGTGTCTGAGTACTGTTGTACAATAACCAAAAGAATGACAATGAATGTTTGTCATCAAAAAACAAATTCCCACTTTGTTGATTTTGACCGTTGTTTGATGGTGACTCACCTGCTTCATGCATATTTCTTTGTCTCTTTGTGTCCCCGTCTCTCTTTTTCTGTATCTGTTTTGTCTGTCTGTTTCTCTCTCGCTCTCTCTAAATGTAAAATGAGAGCCCGCCCCCGACAGGTCACTTTACTAATGTGAAATGACACAAATTCACATGCGTGTTTAGCATCGGAATAACTCGGCATCCAATCACCGGACAATACACATCACCCCTCGCTCTGTCATCGTGATGTCACAGGGAGTGTAGAGCGTGTTAGTCTGTTGTGTAGCGAGTGTGGGCACGTGGCAGTGCGGAGCATCGGCTCAAATCTGAGATTTATTGTGAGTGTCGCCCAGTTCTCTCTTTTTTTTATTTTCTTTCCCACTCCGCCCTTTTCCCCCCCATTTAGCGTCACATTGGCATCAATCATCACTTTCCTCTTGCCCCCCTCATCCATCTCTCTGTCTTCTCCGTTGCGATTTCTTCTCGCCGTATCAGTCTGTTCATCCTCCATTTTCCATTTATCAGGTCTACATGATTGTTATTGCTCATTTGCACTCTGACAGTATTAAAACACCTCAGGCTTACAACAGCTCGCTGTGCCATTTCGTGTCATGAAAACACTGGTGCCTGAAACAGCGTGGAAGTGGGAGTGCACAAAAACGAACACGCATCATAAACGCCATGCACTACACGGGAATTAAACTGTCAGACGAGTAAGGACCGTGTGCCAGAGCTGCTGCGTGCGGGTCTGTAATCAGCTTCATTATACTTGTGTGCTACTCATCCTTTTGGTGGTCTATCAAAAATTATTTTAAAAGGACAGAAAATGCCTTTACTTCACAGCCAGGGGTGATTGCTGAAGTGTTTCAAAGCCATTTGACTGAAAATGAGTGCAGCTCAAGCGTGGAAATGGCAAGCTGTTTATGATGTCACCTAAACCCTGACTCATTCTGTAGGTTCCTATTCTGTATTTTCTGAAATTGCACGTCGGCCCACTAGCGCAGATCTCTTTTGAGATAGCGGCTTGTTTTCTCAATTAAAAAGTCGTTTTCTTGCTCTCCCCCTCCCCCAAAATTCATAGCGAAATCTGACTGACATTTGTTCGCCATGTTTTGAGTGACGGAGCTAATGGCTTCGCCTCACCCCGTTTCTGATTGAACAATGACCGGAGTCTCGCTTTCTGAGGTCGCTCCATTGGGGTATTTATACTAAAGCACGACGATCCCTTCAATCCAATCAGCAGCTGCCATATTAGTGCAGAAATGAAATGGTGGTGTGTTATGTTTTGCTCTCGTGTTCTTTGAGAGTGCGCTACCGCATTGGCCAATCATCGGCGCAGCGTGCAGTCTCTTCCGTCTTTGTGATTTCTTTGGAATGCTGTTGTTTGCTTAAATTGCTCTCTTCTTGCACAAGAAAGCCGGAACAGAGCGTGCGGCTCGAGAAAGGGCGGCTGATTGCGGCGATTGTCTAGCGAATGTGGCTCATGGGCACTCATGGGGTAATTGCTGCTCAAGGAGGCTGAGGCGTGCTCCAAAGGGAGAGACCATATGTGTACGAGAGCCAGTGTGTTGTGTGTTTGCAAGGAGGATGAGGACGGAGCCGACGGAAGGTTTTCGATTTATAATTGATGATAATTTTCCCAACGACGCTCTCTAGTTAGTAAACCCCCCCCAGAGGGACTCTCAAACGAAGCTGTACTAACACACACTCCCATTGTTTCACCAAAGACACAGGGTACTGTGTGAAGGGAGAGTGGGAAATGGGGAAAAACAATCGTAATGGCTTTTATACCAGTCCATTGTCTGCCAAGACAACTCTGCAGCTTGTAACCTGAAGTCCCCATCTTTCACCGTGATATGTGTCTTCGCCTAGCTTGAAGGCGATGTCAGCGAGACGGAAATGTTTGGAGAATAGTCTGCTCCGGCAGAGCCCCGGAGCCATCATGATTTTTAAAAGACATTATCTGTTAATGCGATGGTGATGATCTTTGAGGTTTCATTCCACTTGAAGTACGACTTTTGTCAGATGTTGTTTTGTACTATCTGCCAAGATACATTTGCCTTTAAAGCCAGAGCTGGGATTTGTTTGCCTGGCTTTTTCCATCCATTCTGTTTAATTTATAGTGTGACACCTGGAATTGTGAAGGTTTACATCCTTGTAAACGCTCTCTCTCTGCATCTGCATCACTTTTGACAAAATGCCAAGCTGCCAGAAATCTGCATTTGCATTGATGAGTGGTTTTGTGTGCACGTCGGTCTGAATATTGAGATTCTGTGGCCTGAAATGCTGTCGTGTGTATAGATGTGGGGGTCTTTGAACGTTCATGTTATCATATGTTGGCATTATAGGGGGGACAGCGAGGGTAAAGAGAGCATGTGCGAGCGAGAGAGAGATATGTGTGTGTACACTGTATATAAATTGGCAGGTTGTAATTAAATGTGCAGACCTCTCTACTATCTCCTCCTCCAGCCCTGCGCCAGTGACGCACAAACGGCTGCAGCAAAGTGAGTCATCCAGCCCTGAGGATCACCAGCCCTCCCTCTATCTCTATATCCCCCTCTACCCCAGTCCCCCCTTGTACCTCTTTCTCTCTTACCCTCCTCCATTCAGTCCCTGCCACTCCATCCCTCGTCTCCTTTCCCAACTGTCCCCCCTGATTTTTCTAGTCACATGCTGTTTTTCACTTATTGACCGAATCCCCCAGTATGAGTCTCTCTGCATTTGTCTTTTTGTCCCTCTCCCACAAAATTTTACTACTTTTTCACTATTCTCATCTTCCGTCCTTTTCAGTCACTTTATCATTCTCGCAGTCTCTATTATATTTTGCCATCTTTTTTCCATTCATATCAGATCAATAAAAATGGATGCGTTAGATGGAAAAAGTCCAGATGGCAGTAAGAAAAATGAAAAAGAGGAAGGAAGGAAAGTAAAGAAGTCAAAAGTGGATGTTTGTCTTGTATGTCACACATCAAAGATGCGTCACAACTAAAGACTATATGCATGTGTTTAAGTATGCTGGGAAGTTATCTTATATGAAATGATTTATCAGTGTATTTGTATGTAAGAGAGATAAACATGATTTACCATAAAAGCTACACAATTTCTGACTCAGTATATGACTCATTTTTAATCACTACGTTGTTCAAAGTTGACAGTTGCAACCAAAACAAGCAAGGAGCGGTATAGGAAAGTGTACAAGTAATTGCAGTTGCGTAAACAGATACTGGTCACATGGTGAGTATAAATCGATCAGAAGTGTTGCTTAAATGCTTAAACGCTGCTTAAATTACAGTACTGTGTGGATTTTGAGGTCATATGCTACTATTCTGTCCTTCAAGAATTTTTGGAAGAAGCGGGAAGAAGGCTGATCAGATCCGTTAGTCATGTAATTGTGAGCACTACCCTGGTTGGCTTTGACTAAAAAAAGAAGTTCATTACCTGAAAAAAGCAATTTAGCACCTAACTTGCCGTGGTTATCCAATTAGCTTCATCTAAAACGCAGATATGCATGGGGAGCAACATACTGATGTCGCCATTTAAACGCTCTCAAAGACTTCTGCTGAAACACAATCAAATGGAATCTATTCTTTTATTAAAATGAAAGTGGCTGTAGAATAATGGCTGAGTGGGGAGCTGGCTACCCATGTAAATGAAAAGAAACCGGAAATTTAACTTTTCGAATTCTCAAAGTGGTTACAGCTCTGACTCATTCAGCTTGCTCAGCCATTGCAGCTGTGCCATGACTAGCTAAAGAGTCACAATAAAACTTTTGACTTCTCAAATGGTCTCTACTCTCAGTAATGCATATCAATTTGTTTTATACATGAGTTTATGCGTACATTAACTCTATGTTGTTATATTTTGGTTACATTCGTACCATAGTAAAAAAAGAATAGGGCCAGGTAGCTTTTTAATGATATTCAGTATGTTTTGTTTTTGCTTTGAAAGGTTTAATAGTTGATTTTTAATTCCAAAGTAAATTCCAAATGTTAATTGCAAGTAGTAAAATAAAAACTTAACTAAAAATAATCAAGACATGTTTTCCAATCCTTTTCTCTCTATGTGAATAAAAGAAAACGTAAAAAAAAAAAATCATTTATTTAAACCAATGTAAAAATAGTCCAAAATTAATTTAAAAAATTACTTAAACATTTTAATACTGTCACACAGAAACTTTTGTGAATGTTTGAGAGTTGATGCAAACTAATCATCGATTCAGAATTCTGAATCACTTCACGAATACAGTTTGAACCAATTCGTGGAAGGGAATCAAACTGTCATTTTCCAATTAAAGTTTAATTGACAGATGCTACTCAAAATCTCTTACTTGCAAGGAAGGATTGCAAAATTTGTCTAATCAAACATGTTTTTAAGGAAATTTAATGGCCAACACGTTGTGTTATATGTTAATATCTCAGCGATATTAATGATTTTGCTTAATTTTTTATCAGCATCAAAATCATTGAAAGTTTATACATTATACATTTTGGTATTCTCTCTAACCCTACAACCCTGTAGCTGTAAATAGAGCTTTTTTCATAATAATTCTCTAGCAGTTTTATTGTTAAAGGGGTCATATGGTACGATTTCAATTTTTCCTTTCTCTTTGTGTGTTACAAGCTCTTGGTGCATAAAGAAGATCTGTAAAGTTGCAAAGACTAAAGTCTCAAATCCAAAGAGATATTCTTTATAAAAGTTAAGGGTCAACCACGCCTACCTAAAATGGCTCGTTCTAACACACCCCCACGTCTACGTCACGATGTGGGAAGATTTACATAACGCCGCCCAAATGTTCACGCAAAGAAAGAAGGCGTAACTTTTATTCTCGCTGTAGTATTGTTGTTGCCGCCGCCGCCATGTCGTGAAGGCGCTGTGTGTTTCGTTGTGAAAGCGAAACTACTTTGTTTGGCCTTCCAAAAGAGTACGATATCCGCTTCGTCATGCCTGGAGCTGATCCGTGCTGGTCGCTGAGGAAATACATCAACTTCGTGCTGTGGATCACCGAATCGGCTTTCACCGTGGACGAAGCGGAGTCCAGCCCGGGGTCGTCACATGTGGTTGCCGCAAGCACGCTCGCCTCCGCTCACTCAAGCCGGCCTCCGCTCACTCTAATTTTTGAACCTTAAACCGCATAAACACATTTCATTACACCAAATACATAAAATAATGTTCTTTTTAGCAACATCATATGACCCCTTTAAGTGAAGGTATATAAGTATACACATTTTTTTTATATTATAGTTAGTCAATATTAAAATAAACAGCAGCTACTTTGTACGGTTATTTGCATAAATTATTTAATTAGCACATGCCTTATGTAACCTAGTTGGTAAGGTGTAGCCTACAATCTGTTAATTTAAATATTGTGTGGTTTTGAAATCTGGTCTCCTTATCCTCAAGAGAGGTTCAGAATGGAGAGGCAGTGTGGGCGAGTTAGTGGAGGCGATGGTAGGATGTAGTAGAGCAGGTATGTCCTTATCAAAACATTATCTGGGACAACAAGGTCGTTGCTTGCCAGAGGACACCTTTCTGTACTTAGAAAACACTGTTAAAAACCACCCACCAAGATACAGCTTAAAGAAATAATCTGACAGCCTAGTTAATTCGGGCTGTAAGAGAACACAAATTAATTATGTGTTAACGTGTGTTTGTGTGTGTGTGTGTGTGTGTATGAATAAAATACCGTTCAAACATATTAAAGAAGTCTATGTTCTCCAAAGCTGCATTGATATGATCAAAAATACAGTAAAAACTACTATTACAATTTTAAATAACTGTTTTCTATTTGAATATGTTTGAAAATGTAACTTATTCCTGTGATGGCAAAGCTGAGTTTTCACCAGCCATTACTTCAGTCCTTAGTGTCACATGATCCTTCAGAAATCATTCATATGCTGACTTGTTAAATGTTTATTATTATCAATGTTGAAAACAGTTGTGCTGCTTGGATTCTTTGATGAATAGAAAGTTCAAAAGAGCAGCAATTAGTTGAAATAGAAATCTTTTGAAACATAAATGTCTCTTCTGTCACTTTTGATCAGTTTAAAGCATACTTGCTAAATAAATGAATATAATAAAATGAATATGTATAACTAAAAAACCTTCTGAATTGTTTGAAATAAAGCTTTTTAAATGGACCTTATTCATGGTAGATGCCATATATTATTTGCTGTGAATGTCCTAAATATAATTTTCACAACCCATGCTTTCAAAGTTTTTGACAAGAGTATTAGAAGTATTTTTGTTAGCTGAAAGATAAAAACCAAGTTACATTAAGTCCAACCCACTGAATTCTATTCCTCACAGCTTGCTTTGCGTCTGTCACATATGACATCCATGATACGGTTCATTGATAAGCACCTGTTAAATTGATTATGTGAGCCTATAGCCACAGATACTCTGTCTGCTTTTTCTTATTTGCTAACCTAAAAGTCCTACGTTCTATGATGGCATTTGCATAAACAAATGAATCACATCCAGTGAACCTGCAAGGAAAGTTAAGAAGTCAGTGATCTGCAGACTAATATCACTCGAGGAGAAGCAAGTGAGTGAAGCATAGAGAGCATTACTCTGGACATAGTTTACAAATCCTAAGAGCGAACGCTCTCCTATTCACATAAAATAAAAGCAATTATAATACCTTTGGAGTGTGGAGAAGAAAGCCATTATGAACTGAGAGGCGATATTGCTACAATGAATGCAGATGGAATATCGTGTTTTGTAATGCAGCTCTTGCACAGTGATGGGTGATATTCAGTCAACAGATGAGAGACAAAGGCGACAACAACTACATTCTTTCATCCTCACAGACGCTGGCCTCCGTCTGTTTCATCCAAATATCCTCAATGAATCTTCCGTCCTTGTGCCGAGGCTTATGCGCTAATCTCCAGTCATAATAGGCCTCATTATTAAACATATTGCTGTAAACCAACACAGCCATCTGGCTCACTGAGTGTAGCACTGAATAGGACAAGAGCGACTGTTCTTTCATGTCACCTAGTCGTTGCGCACTGTAAAAACACAAGCTGGTACGACGGCTGGTTGGGTGTTGGGGGTGGTGCGATTTGATTGACGAGGGCATGAATGACCTCATAATGGATGAATTTGTATGAGGCGATGCGGAGAGGGCTTTGATGGACTGAATCAGCCAGTGGTAATTAAACGATTAATAGTACTTAGCTCAACTCAGATCATCTCCTTCACTGGCTCCCGTGGGGCCCGTCATCATGTTGAAATTACACAGATGTTATCGCTCTCCTCGCCTGTAGACAGACACGCAATCAGCATTTGGTGCGGAGACTCACTCACGTACGTTCGTACACCATACCAATGTCAAATGACACAAAAACAGATAATGGTGATGTTAATGCTGTGCTGTCCTCATTATCTGATCAAGTCATCTCCATATGTGCTGTTTCACAAAGTCTAAAGGCAGGTTAGGCAACAAACACTTTCCTCACACTCTTCTTCAGTGGGGCATAGTAACCATCATAACTGGGTGGCATTAGGAAATATCAGTATTGTTCACCCCACAAATCAGTGTCCATCCTGAAATGCATCCCCGTACTTTTCAAATCACTCATTTACAAATCAATATGGAAATATGAAATAATAATGGACTCTATTTAGGCTACACCACTTTTATCTGTTTGTCAATGATTAATATAATATTAATTTCTATTATTTAAAAAAAGAATGTCTTTACCATTTTTCATTAATATGTGATAACTTGCTCCAGATCATTTTTTTTAAATAGTTTTGCTTATGGAAGTAAAGTGGATTGTGAATGTTGTTTCATCTTGACTTTAAAGAGCTGCTTTTAGCCACAAATATAACTGTTCTTCTAATCCATAGTTACATTGAGTTGTCTGGTGTATTTTTAAGCACATTCTTAAAAATAACATTTTTTTTCCTCAATAATGACATAGAAGAACCATTTTGGGTTCTTCAACAGTCTCTGAACAGTTCTTATAGGGATAGTTCATGTAAAAATGAAAATTAGCAGAAAATATAAATACCCTGAGGCATCAACTGGTCACTGGGGTTCCTCAGGGATCAGTTCTTGGACCCATCCTCTTCGTCATATACACTGGGACCCATCATACAGGCACATAGCTTCTCCTACCATTGCTATGCTGATGACACACAGCTCTATCTTTCATTTCAACCAGATGATCCAATGCTAGCTGCACGGATCTCAGGCTGCTTGGCGGACATCTCAGCATGGATGAAAGAACATCACCTACAGCTCAACCTGGCAAAGACTGAGCTCCTTGTCTTCCCTGCCACTCCAACTCTACAGCATGATTTCACCATCCAGTTAGGTTCGTCAATAATTACCCCATCAAGTTCAGTCAGAAATCTTGGTGTAATCTTTGTTGGCCAGCTGACTTTCAAAGACCACATTGCAAAAACTGCTTGATCTTGCAGATTTGCATTGCACAACATCAGAAATATTAGGCCCTTCTTAACGGAGCATGCTGCACAACCTTTTTGTCCAGGCCCTTGTCGTTTCTAGGCTGGACTACTGAAATGCTCTTCTGGCTGGACTTCCATTATGCACAATCAAACCACTACAAATGATTCAGAATGCAGCAGCACAACTGGTCTTCAATGAGCCCAAAAGGGCCCACGTCACACCTCTCTTTATCTCCCTGCACTGGCTACCGGTTGCAGCTCGCATCAAGTTCAAGACATTGATGCTTGCATATAGAACAGCCACAGGCTCAGCACCCGCCTACTTCCACTCACTACTACGAATCTACATCCCCTTCAGAAGTCTGAGATCCGCTAGTGAGCGACGCCTCGTGGTACCATCACA
>NW_015547672.1:71907-87762 GCF_001515605.1 Sinocyclocheilus anshuiensis | reverse complement strand
CAGATCCTCCTGTCTGCCCTCTCTTCACTGGGCATCACAGGGATTCCTCTTCGCTGGTTTGAATCCTATCTCACTGGTGGGTCTTTCAGGGTGGCTTGGGGAGGGGAGGTATCCAAAGCACATCAACTTGTCACTGGGGTTCCTCAGGGATCAGTTCTTGTACCCCTCCTCTTCTCCATATACACTACATCACTGGGACCCATCATACAGGCACATGGTTTCTCCTACAATTGCTAAGCTGATGACACACAGCTCTATCTTTCATGTCAACCAAATGATCCCACGGTAACTGCATGGATCTCAGGCTGCCTGGCGGACATCTCGGCATGGATGAAAGAACATCACAACCTGGCAAACCTGGCAAAGACTGAGCTCCTTGTCTTCCCTGCCACTCCAACTCTACAGCATGATTTCACAGGTTCGTCAAATGTTTGATGACCAGCTGATCTTTAAAGACCACATTGCAAAAACAGCTCAACCATGCAGGTCTGCACTGCACAACGTTAGAAAGCTCAGGCCCTTCCTAATGGAGCATGCTGCACAACTTCTTGTCCAGGCCCGTTTCATTTCAAGGTAGGACTATTGCAGTGCTCTTCTGGCTGGACTTTCATCATGTGCAATCAAACTTTTACAAATGATTCAGAACGCAGAGGCTTGACAGGGTTTCAATGATCCCAAAAGGGCCCACGTCACACCTCTCTTTATCTCCCTGCACTGGCTACCGGTTGCAGCTCGCATCAAGTTCAAGACATTGATGCTTGCATATAGAACAGCCACAGGCTCAGCACCCGCCTACTTCTACTCACTCTTACGAATCTACATCCCCTCCAGAAGTCTGAGATCCACTAGTGAGCGACGCCTCGTGGTACCATCACAAAGAGGAACATAATCATTTTCCAGAACATTTTCATTCACCGTTCCTGGCTGGTGGAATGATCTTCCCACCCCTATCCGAAATGCTGATTCCCTGACAATTTTCAAGCGACAGCTGAAAACTTATCTCTTTCGTCACCATCTGACTTCAGCCTAAAAAAACGAAAACTTTGCTTTGCTTTACTTAATCCCCAGTCTAGCTTGTACTTATTTGAACAATGCCTTGAACTTGGTATTACGAGCACTTCCTGTGTTTATTTGTCTCTTTAAGATGAACCGCTTGATGTATTCCCCAAATTATAAGTTGCTTTGGATAAAAGCATCTGCTAAATGAATAAATGTAAATATAAATCTAAGATGTAGATGTGTTTGGTTCTTCATTGCAACAGATTTGGAGCTGCTAAAAAAAAATATCACAATAATCCACAAGTAATTCACATGACTCCAGTGCATTAATTAACATATTGAGAAGAGAAAAGTGGCATGTTTGTATAAAAAAAAAAAAAACTTGCTTCCAGCTGAAGTTTGAATCTACCATCCATAATATTCACTCTAAAAAAGGAGTAAAAATAGGGTACAATGTACTGTTTTTTTTTTTTTACAGGTGTTTTATCTGTATTTTGAATTTTGCACTTCATTGCGTATTAGGGTTAACAGAAATGTCCTTAAAATGAATGGATAATGTCCTGGCAAAAAATGACCTGTATATATACAGTATATTTATACAACATTTGTTTCTGGTCTTTTAAATCTGATTGGCTGGAGGAGTGTGTGTCACAGAATGTAGTTTTAAGAGTATTTTATGCCAGAATGTACTTGTATAGACTTCAAATATGCGGTTTGTTTAGAAAGTTTATGTCTATTTGAAAATTTTCTTCTATGTTTTCAGAGCCATTTCAGAGCCTCAACTCATCCAGATCTTCTGGAATTTGCCGCTGACTCTGATGTCTCTATAGTGGTTAAACATGAATTGTAATCCATTTGTGTAAATCGAATTGCCACTCTCTGATCTCATTAATCTATTATTTGTTATTTGACACAGCCAACAAATGCATTGAGCAGCACTGTCATAGGAAATCACCCTTAACAGATGTCAATTTGAGATTTTAATCTGTGGCGGAAGGAAGTAGTTCTGCACAAAAGAGGGTTTTTAAAAACACACTGTTGTTTCTTATGTATTTACACACTTTGCCATCAAACTGTTGTATAAACGCAATATCACACTTGTAGCAGTGCGATATGGCTGTACATCGACACGCTGTGATGGGTTGATTAGATTATGGACTCTTATTTCACCCAGAAGCGGCTTTAATGATGGATTTGTTTCTTAAAAATGTGCAGTTTTTCATTAATTGATAAACTGGAGTTTTGTAGATTACTTGTGGATTATTTTAATGTTTTTATCAGCTGTCTGAACTCATTCTGATGGCAGCCATTCACTGCAGAGGATACACTGGTGAGCAAGTGATGTAATGCTAAATTTCTCCAAATCTGTTCAGATGAAGAAACAAACACATCTACATTTTGGATAGCAGGGCCGTTGCCAGAACATGTATATAACGGTGGGGGATTACGTTTTCATAAGGGGCACACTTTTTATGAAATCAGAAAAAGACATTCACCAAAACAATAACAACGGGTATTACAACTGAAATAGATAATGTTCAATATATATAGAAACATTTTTTTCACTATTAAAAACTTGTGTAACTAAAAGGAATTATAGAGACCAATAATAAATAAATAAATAAATATTTAGAGAGAATGATTCATCATAAAGACTAACTTGATCAATCAGTGTCTATTTAAATTTGGCCACATAAATGTTTACACAAATTAATGTTTTAAACGAGTCCTGCACTATATATGCATGGATAGCATAATAGAGGGGACTTACACTTTTGGAGCTATTTGATGAATAAGAACATATTCAGTGAAAAAGTGTAACAAAGTGCTGCAATACTACTTTTCATGGTTAACTGTAGCGAGATGTTTGGCAGATGTTTCAGTGAAACCAATGGTCATGTTCACATGTTCACAACAGGGTCTTCTGACATCTGGACTATCAGACATTTGGGGTGTTGAGGGCGTCAGGGTGACAAAAACTGAGGGGAAACGTCTGTCTAGAGCTCCTCTTTCCTCTCATGGAATTTTAAGAAAACGTGACTATACATTTCACGCAGTTATAAACATTTGTTTCTCTTTTTTGTTGGCTTGGGGAATGTAACGCATACTGACGGTGGCTTCCATTCATCTTTTTGCGTTTTCTATCTGCCTCTCCCTCCCTGTCTCCCTCTCTCACACACACAAATTCGTTCCCCTCCCTCCCATTCGATTGATCAGAGGCTTGTGGGTGTCTTGGATGAGTCATATCTGCAATTTACCCAGTTTAAAGCATCTTTCAAATTACTTCCCTTCCAGTCGGGTTCCGTGCTGATAACCGATAACAGTTTTCGTTCCTACAAGGAGGTTTGGAGGACACTTGTACGCTGGTGTTGTCGTGGCGCGCGTGTTTATGGCGCGTAACTGTGTATGTGTGTTTTGCTGAGGTGCGCATGCGCGCGTCGTGTGCTCCGTAAACACCGAAAGTCATGGAACATGTGGAAGAAAACAAGAATGATGAAGACGATACCTGCAGGTTCATAACTGGATTGCTCCACTTAGTCCGACACCGTCGATTCTATAATAATTGAAGGTGACGAAAAAAAATATATTTTGAATCATTCGTTTTTACTTTTTAAGGCTGTAGCCTACACTTAAATGGCCACACTTTTTTTTTCTTGTTTACGTTTTATTCTGCAGTTTATCGTCTTTTGTTTCATCTTTATTTTTATGATAGGCCTTAATTTGCTCATTTGTGTATTCCGTCGACTTAAATCTTCAAAAGGCTTTTCAGAAGACGCATAGCCTACCATATCTTTTTTAAAATCTCTGTCAACGATGAAAACAGTTTGATAGGCTGTTTTTCCTCTCTCTCCTAATATTTGCCTTGTTGCCAACTTTAAATGTGAAATGGGCAACATCACAGAGGAACCATGAGTCACAACGCTTGGAATCACGTAATGATAGCGCCCTCTCCTGGATTTATTTCCAGGAGAAAGCAGTTTATTAAATCCTCTTTACAATACATCATTGACAATATACTGAAGTCTTTAATTTAGTATTTAAAGCTAATGAAAATACAGGTACAATTTTGAATTCTATCTGTATACTTCAATGTGTACATTTTCTTGTAACCTTTCATTAAAATGTCAGCATTCCTTTGTCTTGAAAAAATAAAGAGAAACAAAGAAAAGAAAAAAATATGAATTTAGGTTGTAGACCCATGTATGACGAAACTACAAATATGTATAAACACGTGTTTTACATTAAATATGGCAAAACACAAGAATTATATAATCACTATTGTCTTTCCGACTTCATGTGATTGTTTCTCGGCCACTTATTTATAAATATTATTTATAAAAAACATATTTGAGATTTACTTTTTTTGGCATTCATTTAAAAGTTGATCTTCATAGCCTACATTTTGTGAGCTAATTTGTGATTTGTAGGCTACATACTGGATTCCATATTATCCATCAGCCTGCATATTACGGGCTTTGTTTAGCCTACTGAATTAAAAGTCATTGCGAAATATATTAAAACTTTACGTATCATAATAATATACATGATTTTTTTCTGTCATTTCTTTCGAAATTCAAGTCTGCACTAATATTCACAACATAGGCTATCATTAATAACAGACTGACGACAGGTTATTAGATAGGCTATTTATGTTTTGTAAGGGGTGAATGCACAAAATACGTAAAATATTTGTAATGCGTTGTCTTGGCCTTTTTGTCTCTTAAAATGTGAGACATCACAATTTTTATTTTTCAGAATCGTATTAACTGAACTAATGTAAATGCGTGCTTTATTTGAACATCGCTTGCACCAAGTCCAAATGTTATGGGCGAGCTGATCCATCCTCTCTCTCCGTGAAAGAAAGAGAGATTGATGGCAGGGAACCGATGAGTCTCGCTGATATCAATCGGCTCATTAACTCCAAATACGAAGCCCACCTCCGACGTAATATGTCACTGACCAAAGGGTTTCATCGCATAATTCGGCGAAAAGGCGCTTTGGTCTGTTCTCTAAACAAAAACGCATGAGATGCTGAACGCAAATATATTCGGAAACGAAATTTAGTTTACAATGATCATTATTGTCCTTTCAACAACTGCTAGCGGGCTTAGTTATTACAGCGCAAAATGTCGTTTTCTGCGACAGAACACAAGGAACATGTTGGCGTTATCATCTGTCCATTTATCCATAAAATATTTTTGCTGACAAAAGTCATCAATTAAAAACGCGACAATAGGTAAACACTTTTGGTGAACGAGAAGCGCGCAGAACAGCTGTCCTATGAATGACGGCGCGCGCGAGGACTGACTACGCTTCATTCGCAGTGTAACGAACTGTTCAAACTGTAAATATTGAGATATTCCGAGGTCAAACACTCCCCTGGGTCGAGATGATTGAAATTGGGACACCGCACAGAATAAATAAAACAAACAGATCACTGCTAGCCGCAAGTTAGTCCAGTGGCAACGGTCAAAGAGCGCATGCTGACACACATTCACTGCAAAGGATCCAATGGTGAGCAAGTGATGTAATGCTAAATTTCTCCAAATCTGTTCAGATGAAGAAACAAACACATCTACATTTTGGATAGCAGGGCCGTTGCCAGAACATGTATATAACGGTGGGGGATTACGTTTTCATAAGGGGCACACTTTTTATGAAATCAGAAAAAGACATTCACCAAAACAATAACAACGGGTATTACAACTGAAATAGATAATGTTCAATATTAAAACATATAGTTCAACCTACAACAATTCAGATAAATTAATTAACTAAAAACATTTGCATTATGTGAGTCTCGCTGATATCAATCGGCTCATTAACTCCAAATACGAAGCCCACCTCCGACGTAATATGTCACTGACCAAAGGGTTTCATCGCATAATTCGGCGAAAAGGCGCTTTGGTCTGTTCTCTAAACAAAAACGCATGAGATGCTGAACGCAAATATATTCGGAAACGAAATTTAGTTTACAATGATCATTATTGTCCTTTCAACAACTGCTAGCGGGCTTAGTTATTACAGCGCAAAATGTCGTTTTCTGCGACAGAACACAAGGAACATGTTGGCGTTATCATCTGTCCATTTATCCATAAAATATTTTTGCTGACAAAAGTCATCAATTAAAAACGCGACAATAGGTAAACACTTTTGGTGAACGAGAAGCGCGCAGAACAGCTGTCCTATGAATGACGGCGCGCGCGAGGACTGACTACGCTTCATTCGCAGTGTAACGAACTGTTCAAACTGTAAATATTGAGATATTCCGAGGTCAAACACTCCCCTGGGTCGAGATGATTGAAATTGGGACACCGCACAGAATAAATAAAACAAACAGATCACTGCTAGCCGCAAGTTAGTCCAGTGGCAACGGTCAAAGAGCGCATGCTGACACACAATGAACTGTCTCGTGTCTGGTTCTTCTTTGTCAATATTTACGTGGAAATTAGCTCACATAATTCGGTTTAAATCGTCAGCATCAAGTGCCTAAATGTGTCACGGGGCTCAATCCTGACTGAGGCACCTTTCAGTCAGACATTTTTGATAAATCAGAGCCTATGCCTCAAGAGAGCAGTCGCTTACGAGAATTTGCCAACACAGATGCGGTGCTCGTGTGTGGGCGCAAGGCTTGGGCTACACACCATTAAGCTCGAGCCGCAGCTGAGTAAAATGTGAAATGGGAGAATTAATCGATCCCAGGACGATGCTTTTTTCAGTCTTGTGGGAGTATGAATTCTTTTATTCATGAGCGCGTTTTATGTCACTTCCATTAGGCAGTGGACATTTTTTGAGTGTATTTGAACATACATTTTCATAATTGCAGCCAATATGTTTGCAGAGCCCACAAAAACTTGAGGAATCTTTTCCTTGTGTAGGTGTGAACAATAACTCTCATCATCCCATATACCCAGGAAAAACTTCAAAAGCGCCTTTATCTGCTATTTTGCCCAGTTCTCTTTGTTTTGCCTCAGTTTTTAACATATAATGTATTCATTCTCTTCTTGAGTGGGCATTTTGGGTCCTGCATGAAGTGCATGGGCAGTTAGGAGGAGGTGAGTCAGCGCGGGGGATGGAGAGCGCTGGTTAAGGGTCACAACTGCGCTAATGCTGAGTGGCAGTCGATAATGCCAAGCCGTATCAAAATCTGACCCTTGGCCCTTGGAGCTCTTAAATTATTCGCCACCAAGGTAGAAAAGGACACGCATTCACACTCATAGCTACACGCGCTTTCCTGTGAACCCCTTTGTTGCATGCCGCATTTTCCTTTACAGAATAAAAGGTCATTTCCCCGCCAACTTAAATAACATACGTTATTTCTTGGCACCGTATAGCTGTTGGAAAATATTGAAACAATCAGGCCTCGCAGGTATACCTCTCTGGAGCGTAAAATGCAGCATTTTTAAGTGGCAGCCTTAAAATGAATGGTTTGCAGTGAATCTTTGCATCATTTTAGTTTAAGCAAAGTTGGTTGTATATGGTTCTTTGAATTTTTTTATTATTATTTATTAATTAAATGTTTTACTTTTCTTTTTCAATGTTTCGTTATGGATTCTTTAGATCAGCGTATTGGTTTATGGGTTCTCTAAAGCACCAGTACGTACGGTAGGCTACAAAGGTTCTTAAAAATGTTTTGCAGTGACAGTGGCTGCAAAACCCATTTGGTTCGAATTCGAACCCATTTTCATTAATCTGATTAAGTAGGGTACCTGGAAATAACAATAACAATAAAAGACAAATAAAAAGCAAACATACACGATATAATAGAATTAGGTAGGACGGATCTCAAAGTTTCATGCCAATTCAAGAACACGAGTCTATTGGATGCAACCTTTGAAAATATTGAAATAAGGTTCCCACTCTATAATGAGACAGCTTTGATGCTGCCATTTCGAGTGTGGCTCGTGGGACTTCAATATCCGCACTGCAACTAATCCAATTACACGAATCATAAACTGTGATTGGCGGGATTGCTGTTGGCTCCAATGCCACGCGAGCGTTTTCCAATTAGGCCTATTCCTAAAACCTACAGTATTGATGTAAAGGTTCTAGACCACGTCAGACGAAATTCTTATCTCGAAAAGCATAATTGCGAGAGAGAGAACGCCATGGTTGCACTCTTCATGAAACATCTGGACTATTTCTGGATTGTTTGTAGGTCAATTGAGTCAACTGAAGCTACCTGTACATGCATATAATTACAAAAATACATGTTAATGTGAAAACATTACATGAGAATGACGTTTGAGACAGATGGATGAAAGTCAGGGGCGACAGGAGACAAAGAGCGGAAAATTAAACGAGCTCGGGAAATTGAGCGGAAGTAGAGCAGTGAAGCTGAACCGCCTGCGTCACGGTGGGTGCAGCAGTTCGGTGTCTCTCCAGCTCTGATTAAGGCCACCTCGCAAACAATCAACAGGCCAAAAGGGTCTGCTAAATAAGTGACAGTGTCAAATTTTGCTAGGTACATAGTATACCCTATAAATACATCATATGTATTGCGAATAAACGGATATTTAAACTTAAATGTATAATGTTCAAAACAGCAAATCGCCAGTGTTCAATCAACTCAGCTAGAATTAGATTTAATTTCTGTATTAGTTAATTTAGCAGTGGTGCTTTCACTGTGTACCACAGTGCTCCGTTCTTAATGGAGAGACTGTTTCATTCATGCAATCTCTGTCCATTCATCAGAGCACCGTAGCGTACCCTCTGAGTTCAAACGAGACACGAAATTCTTATCAATGGAGAGTTCTGACGTCAACAGCGGCGCGATGACTCGTGAATCACGTGTCCAGACGCGTCTATACAAAGGGGAGTTGCGCTGTCCGTGGTCCTGAAAAAATCACGCTCCGCATTCATCTCTCAACACGACAGATCGAAGTGTGTTTCAAATAATTCTCGTGGGAAGCACAAGAATTATTCGACTCAAGTTTTTTTGACTTACTTTAACTCAAGTTTTACATGAACTTAAGGATAGCGGTTGTTTCCATACCTCATTTAAGAAGCACAAGGTTTTGAGTTCCAGCTAATTTGCTCGGGAAATCAGGTAAGTGCTCTGCCATTCCTACACGCACTCGATAAATAGTTTATAGTTCCCTATAAAAACAAAGAGAAGCCATGAAGGACTAGAGATAAGTTTTCCGCTGATACCTACTTTGAGATGATGTTGAATCTCAGTGCAAGTCATTCAAGGAGATACAGGTCGACCGATCAACAAGCGTTTCATTCATACATTTCTAAACGCCTTTTTTTCTTTAGTAAGAATACACGATCCGCATCAGTATCTTTCCGACAAGGTAATCTTGATATGTGATGTCTATGTTTTTTCTTTGTTAAAGCAATACATAATAATAATAAAAATAATATTTTGGGATCGTGTGCGTTGGAATGAGGATTTTAAATAAATCTTAAGACTAGTTGGCTGGGAGTTCATTCTTTGAAAATCGAAAGGAGGGAGAGAACGTACAAACTAATAAATGAACGATCAAATTGCTTTTATATGAATGAATAAAAAGAAAAATATGTTGACTGACATAGTAGGTTTTTCTCGCAGTTTGCATTTCAGGAGAGAGTGAGAGAAAGCACATCTGAATTTATAAGGTTTTATTCAGGCATGCTTTCGATTCCCTTGCAAGTCAAGAAAGACAATTTACACTGTTGTTTTAATATAGTTATTAACCATATGTCGCCTTGTTGTGGCGTTTCGCTAATCCGACTCTAGAAATGATAGGTGAAGAGGCAACCAGGAAATTCGCTCGATATTGCCTTTATACGTAGTCTCCGTGTGGACTCACTTTAATTAAAGCAGCACAATTAATTAGATTTAAAAAGTGATAGTGTATTGTGCTGACAACGTACTGCTGTAAAACAAGCGCAAGTTGTAATATTCTACCATACTAATTCAGTTAAACAGATTTCAGCTCATGCACGTTATAATGCTGTAGAGACGAGATGTTAAAATATCAGTGTCAATAAAATGTATAGTCTTGTTAATGTTCAGAAAAAAAACACAAATTAATCACCATTTATTTCTTTTGTCTTTGTCAGGTGCTCCCCTCTCCCCCATCCTGTCCTCTCTGCATGGTCATGTTCTGCTGTTGCTACCCCTCCAGCACCTCAGCTCTCCTGTTATTCCTCCTCAGCCTCACCCCCCTGCTGGCCCTGGCTGGCCCTGCACCTCAGCAGAGATCTTCAGTCAGCAGCAGCATCAATGAGGCTCTCAACTTGGCAAAAGAGGACCCGGGGGCAGCAGAAGGAGCTGCTTGGACACATAGGAAAGTGGACAGCCTGCTCCAGAAACCCTTGGGACAGGAACATGTCTCAGATATGGACTCTGCCAGTTCTCTAGCCTCGGTTCTGCTTGAGGCTCTTGACCACCCAGTTAGAGTGAAGATGACCCAGGGGGATTTTGAAGAAGGACTCGCGATAGATGCAATGAGGAATCAGGGAGACCTTGAGCAGGACACAGAGAAATCGGCAGAGGTTGTACAGCAAGGGGAGGAAAATTGGGGACAAGAAAAACCAAAGGATGAAAGTGAGAGTGTGAAGGAGGACGAAGTGAATACGTCTGAAGGAACGGCCGGGCAGAGTAAGTCTAACGTGGCCAACCCCCTCCAGCGCAAAACCAGGGGCTATTTCCAAAACATTGACCTCGGGCTGCAAGACAATGAGATCCTCCCACCTCTAAAAGGCTATAAAGCCTATAACCAGCAACTGGCCCAGGCGACCAAGAAGCTTAAGTGGCAGGAGGAACGAACGAGAAACCCATCCCAGCTTGACAGAAACTTCATGGATGATTTCGATTTTGTGGAAGAAGAGGAGGAGATTCTGACCCGCAAGGAGGAGGAGGCACGGGCACGGGCAGAGCAGGAGGAGGTGAGGCGGCAGGAGGCCGAGGCACAGGAGGCGCGTGAGGAGGAGCAGAGATTGGCAGACATCGCCTCTGACATGCTTCTGGAGTATATGGGCAGGAAGCAGAAAGCATCGTCCTACATGAGAGACATGAAGGCGGCGGCTCTTCTAAACAACGTGGCTGAGGACAAGCGCTCAAACGAGGTGGAGGATAACGACGATGATGATGAGATGGATCCCCAGACCATCGACAAGTTGATAGAGATTTCCAGCAAGCTGCACTTGCCTGCTGACGATGTGGTCGAAATAATCAGCGATGTTCAGGAGAAGAAGAAAAAGAGGAAGGATTTACCCCCGAGCAACACCCCTCGTTTCCGCCCTCTAGTTCCTCTCAAAGCCAAGCCGAGGCCTCAGGCATATCAATATCCTAAGTCACCTAAGAAATCCTCTTATACAGTCGATCCATATAAGAAATGGTACAAGGAGAAAAACAAAGGCAAGCTCAGCAAGCAGGACTACTGGTTTAAGCCGCAGAAGCAGTTTCTGGCCTATCCCTCATTCCCCTATTATCAGAAGCCATATCGAGCCTATTACCCGGTCTACTTCCCGCCCCCCAAGCCGCGGTTCTATACAAATCCCGCTCTGTCGTTTGACTACAACTTTGGGGGCTCCATGGGGTACGGTCTGAAGCCTCCAAGCCGTAGGTACAGAGACAGGCCCAAGGCCAGGGACTGGAAATTGGCGCAAGCCCCGCAACGCTCCCAGAGCCCCTACCCACAACCGGACACTGTCATATCTAATTACATTCTCCCCCATCCCCGAACTTACCAGGCTCTCCCTATGCCCAAACCACGTTCTCCTCAGAGTGGGAGAGCACCTTCTTACATCTACCCACCAGACTATGTGTACGATGAGCCGGAGTCTCCACAGGGGAGCGATGAAGAACTGGAGAACTTCATTGAGAAGATTTATTACAACCGTAGGTTATTTTAGTCAGCTGGGAGTTCAGGATATTCTAAAGCGATGAAACAAGCGATGAAAGAGTGAGGAGAAAAAGCTGACAGGGAGTTTGAGCGACAGGGCTGTGAAAAGACAGTTAGGTGTTTCTTCTCCACTCTTGTGTTTTGATACATTCCAAATCAGGAACGGAAGAGATGGTGCTGCTATATCAGAACCTCTCTGCGTGCACTCATTTGGTTTCTCTCGCAGTTTACATTTTAATTTGGTGAGAGAATACACAGGTGAATTTGTAAGGTTTCATTCAGGTATATTTTTGATTCTCTTGCATGTGGAAAAAAAATACAAACGATAAAACAAAAAGAAACCAAAAACAAGCAGACAAAATGGTCAAAGAAAACATTTTGGTGCCAATTGCAAGAGACCCATGTTTATACAAAGATTTATTTTCTTTAGGAAACACTTGATTAATTGAAAAGCAAAGCTTGGGGTTGCATTATTGATACTGCAGGGCACAGTAATAATTGTTATGGCACTAGTTACACAAACAAGTAACTGTCAAATTATTACAGGCTTTTCCTGAGGGTCTGTTTGATTGTTTTGATCAATGTTCCTATTGCCTTAATACTGATCACTGTTTTCGCTCATCCATGTGCATGCAGGTCTTGCACCACTAAAAAAAAGAATTCTGTCATGCACGCTGTAAACAATGCTTGAAACTAAATCTTCCATTTTATTCACAGAAATGCAAAATGATGAATATCTTTGCTAGGTGGGTGCCCTGTCAATCTGCTTGGTGGAATACCTGTACACAGGTGATTTACTGTAAACTTAACATCTTGCCAAAATTTCTAACAAATTTTAAAAATGCCCCTGTTGTTGTGGGTTACCTCCAATGTTCAACCACTGAGTACAGTATCTTTGTCTTGAGACCCAAAAGAACGCTGTATAGTAATGTTTGTTCCTAAAAAAGGTTTAAAATGTCTGAAGTTTGTGAGGAATACTCTAAGAGTGAACAGTTTGCACGTCTATCTGTATTTGCATCTTTAAAAAAAAACACACAAAAAAACAAACAAACAAAAAAAGACAAATTTGGGGAAAATTTCCTTGATCAAACTGTGATTATTTTAAAAATTAATAAAAAGAAGAAAAAAAAAACAAAAAACAAAGAAAGACAACTCTAATTACTATAGCAAGTGTTTTCATCAGTGAACTGTCTTGTGAAAGGAATTTGTTGTTGTCAACTTCCCGATTGTAAGTTGTACAGTGTCAAATAAACAAGTGTGTGTGCAATGTGTAAATAACAGCATGTTGATCACTAGTTTTGCTATATGACGAAAATAAAAGCAATTATTTTATTAAAGTCAGTTTTTTTAACAAATGTCTTATTGGAACGTCTTTGATCAGATCCTGAGCAGAAATTAATTAATTTCTGTACCACAGAGGGTTCTTGCCAGGATGATATATGCCGTTTCTTATCTCACCTGTAGCAGAAATTGCATTTGACGTCACAGAAAGTTTGAACCAGCATGCCCAGTACATCTTTGAATTTTATCTCTATTTTCCACAAGCTTTTTCTCATGCTGTATTACAGCTGAACACTGAAAACACAAACTGACTGACTACAGAGACAATTTATTCTCCAGCTACTCATATACCTACAAAGATCTCTAATGAAACAGATAGATATGCAGCTCTATGATTCTTAAAAAACCTTTACGAGTCACGGCCTCATTACTCATGGCATCCTGTTCCTCAACAAGCATTCATCGGAACATGTTGTGATTATTAAGATTGAACATGTTTACCAAACATCAGAGCAAAACATGTACAGAATTACGTGAAAGAAGATGTAAGTGCATCTGAATGCAAGCTGTTCAGCAAAATGATGCTGTTCAATAAGATGCCACTAGATGAAAGTCATTCGCTAATAAAAAGAACTTGGAATAATAAAAGGCGAGTAATGTGATGGGAATAGACATGGAGACACACTGAGACCAAATGAAAGAGAGGGGTGGGGAGAGAGAAAGCTGCAGTGATTAATGAGTCACATGATTGACGGGTGAGTCATCTACTGCCATGCACCACTGCAGAACCTCAAGCACTTATACCCTCTCCCTCCCTCTCTCTCTCACACAGAGGCACAAACACCAGCCCACTCCCCCACACCCTGACTTTGGACACAATGCAGAACTCAATTATGCTCAAAAACACCTGCATTAGGCAAGACGCAAACACACCTATTGCCAGAAGGCCTTGCCGTCTAATTCAAACTACACAGCATTTAGTTAAAACACCACCAAGACCTCACGGCGACCGATAATAGTGGGGGTTAACCCCAAACAGACGTTCATTATCGTGCTGATGCACTCTAAACATCTACGGCTTCCCATCCAACAGCCCTTAGTGGTGGATCCGGCTGCAAATTAACCATTGCAGCGGCAGAAGATTTTCCATTAGTGACCAGAGTGCAGCGGCTACGGGGGACAGTTGTGTATGAGGCTCTGATGTGTTTCTCTCATTCCTTTTCTTTCAGCTTTTGTGTCGAAAACGCAGAGGGCCGTGAATGAGCATAAGTGCAGCGAAGTCTCACGGCGCTGCTGTTGGAGGCTGGTGAGTCATGGCCACTTACGTTCTGCCTCAACCTCCATTCTCAAACAGTTTCATTGAAATATGCAAAGAGTCTGTTAAGTTACGGCGGTAATTACTGTAAATGGACGCCTGACTCTTCAAAACCTTCACACACGAAATGTTCCGAGTCATTAATGTACGCCGCGGCTCGATCTGTTGCTCGGGCACGTGATCGCAAGTATGCACGTGTGCGCATGCAAAAATCAGGCATAAACAGCCTGATGACAGTGGAGCCAGTACTTCAGGGGTAAAAAGTGGCTGATAATGACTGTGACTCAGACAGCAGCTCTAATGATGCATTCTGCCGAGCCGACCGACCAACACAGCACGGGAAAAATTAAACACTCGGATGAAACTTTCTCTAAGGTGCTTCAAAGTGCCTTGAAGCTCTCTGCTGCCTTTGTAGATAGACAGCCCGCATTTATGGCCTTCCTGGATTTCAGTGATTAGCCATAATTGAACAGAATCGTTTAAATCTTGGAGAGGGTCATGTTTCCAGGTTGTTAAAAAAATGATAAAATAAAAAAATCCTCTTCCCCTCGATCCTTTTCTGTATGCCAAACCTTTATGCATGATGATAATTACCATCTAATTACCATTAAATTATACCCTCTGCTCTCGCCATAAGAGCTGATTGCCAGAGTCTGCCGTTGTGTCTCACAGGATGTGCATTAAGGCCGGTTTCTGGCGTCGAAACGATTTTGGCATCCGTCGAGTTTGAGTGTACCTGCGCTGTCATGTTGTAATGTATGGCAGCGGATACGCCTTTAATATGTCACGTTCTAGAGGTTTAATTTTAAAGACTGTGTGAAATGATTTTCTTTCGGAATCAATTCAAAATGTTCCATTTCAACCGCCGGGGGGAGAATGATCTTTGACAGCACTAGCAGGGGAGGCAGGCGTCAGGCTCTCGGCTCCCAGCATGCACCAGCAGTCATGTTTCCATTAAAGAGCTTTGTGTGCTCTGACAGTAAAACAAGAGGAACGCCATCTATCACGTTATAACGTCTGATTAATGTGGCTTACTATCTTTATTGAAGTGCATTGATGTATATGGAAGTATGGAAACGGCGTGTTATGACACGCAAGCTAAAAAGTGTTGATCACGATCGGCACTCCAGAAACACCTGCAGAAGGTTAACAGCGAGTGAAAAAACAACATCAACATTTAATTCATCTGCCGGTTGGGTCGGTGCCGCATTTAAAAAAGAAAAGGGGGAGGTGAAGAGGGTTGAGGAGCTGATAGAGCCAGAGAGAATGGAGGGAGCGAGTGAAACCGAGAGAATAAAGGTGAGGGTCTGAGTGACTCACTCTCTGTAAGTACTTATCCAGCAGCTCTGTAAAGTGGCCGACCACCTTCAGAGTAACAAGCTCATTGCCTGGCTTCTATAGCACTGAACACTCTCATATATA
>NW_015547672.1:68048-71576 GCF_001515605.1 Sinocyclocheilus anshuiensis | reverse complement strand
ATATATATATATATATATATATATACGGGTGTTTCTGCATCTGTGGGCACTTTTTATTAAAGGTTATAGATTTCAAATAGATTTCAATGCTTTTCATTTTATTGTTTGTTTTTTGCCATGCCTTCAGCATATTTTTGGTATCTTAATTGACCCAGACTGTTTATATGTATGTATATATATAAAAACATAATTTATCATAAATATTCATGTTTTACATTGCCTTTTACATACTTTTTTTACATTTTCAAAAAGTAACAGATATAACCTTTTAGTATACTTTTTTTTTTTTAATTATTATTTTTTCATTTACTTTTTAGTCAACAGTGTCAGTGAGGAGCTAGAGATGAAATATGAGACATGATGTGTAAAGAAAAAATCAAAGGAATTACGTCTGAGCTCAGTGTGTTTGGTTAAGCTGTTTTGTTTAAGCAATTTTAATAAATCATGTGAGGATATATTACATTTTAGTTATTAATTAAACATTTAAAATGTAATTTCCATCACACAATCTTATTAAACACAAATGATTTGTGTTTAATAAAATGCTGTGGTGGAAACAAGTTTTTAAATATGTTTTAAATGTGTTTAGAGGCTACACTTTATTTTAAGGTGTACATTGTAATTATATATTTAAGTTCAGAATGATATTAATTAACAATGTGTACTAGGGTTAGGATTAGGGTTAGTTGCATGTGATGTACTGTTATTATTAAGCGCATGTACAAGGACACTGTAAAATAGCCTGTTTATTAAATATTTTTATTAACATATGTTTAAACATGTAAGATGTGATAAAAAGGACATTGCAGACAACAAGGCCTTTGATTAAGTGCGTATATACTGTTGGAAATTGTCAACAGACAAATTACATGAGAGAGTTAGAAGTGTGTTTTAAGAGAGTCTATTTTCTAAAAGCCAACAGGGACAACACTTGAACACACACTCATAGTTTATTGCTCCACATGCACTCACACTCACTCTTTGGTATATAGTAGGTGCACACTGTGTGTGTAAACAGCCCTCTTGTCTCGAGGGCGTAATCCATTTGATGTTTACATCAAGTGCTATTGTGGCAGATGGGGTAAAATGTCCCTCAGGGGTGTTTATCCTCAGCTGGGAGTCCAGACTGCTGACTGACTGAGGCAGACGAGGTCTGACACCTGAGCTCCACTGCTGTTACTCTTTACAGCAAATCTACTTGTGAGCCATTGAGATTCATCAAATATTGAAGGGCCACAGTTTCCGTGCCATGAGAAGAAGAGGTTAGGGAGAGAGAACGAGAGAGCAGATAAACAAAAAGAGGTTGCTCCCACGGAAACGGGAGGTCAGTGAGATGGCGGGGACGGTTAACGACGGACATGCAGTCCAAGTGGGGTAAGTGAGCTCTCCATGAGTACAACCGTAAACTGCTGATGTTTTGCTAGCGTCAGGGTGAGTTAAAAGGTCTCGGCTGGGGAAACTCAAGCCTCTGAGTGTAACTCGTAGGCGGATGGATTAATTGATAACCTCCCGTTGAGGGGTAAACAGCAGTAATTGAGATTGACTGTCAAGGCACTGTCCAAGGAAAAGCCCAGCCATGTGTTAGGGATTTTATTAAAATGTAGAAACAAATAAACAAAAACAATATAAATATGTATTTTTACTCTTCACTCTTTCTTTTAAAAATACAGAATGTTTTCGACTGACCAAAGCGACAAGGAAGAAAACTCTCTACTGGACCAACGGGAACAGGTCAGAGGGGTTCTTTATTTTTAATGGACCAATCAGTAGGCCTACACAGATGAATAATTATGTCACTAAGCGATTTTTTTGTAGCACAGTTGACCTCTATATTATATTACTGCTGTTTCAATGATTGTCATTCTACGGTTTGAGTTAAGAGGAAAACCGTGCCTATATAGAGATTTGACATTTGCCTTGTCCAAATACCCACACATATCACCACTACTCGTCATTGAACCAATAAAAAGTGCAACACTTTGTTTATTTATTTATTTTATTTGTTTGTTTGTTTTTGCCAAATTATATATAATATCTAATTATTATATTAATATTTAACTTGCATTGGAAAGGTTTCCGTGACCTCTCGCCAGATCTCGGCAAAAAGTCTCACGATTTGTTTCCAGAACATGATGCATGATGGGATACACTAAGCCTCGAATAGCGGTCCGGAGTGGTTTTCGAGATAGTGTGGATTTAGTGTGCGTTAAGGGCACTGCGCTTTGCCGTTTTTAAGACCGGGGACAGTCTTGCGCACGCGCTCTCAAGTGGCCAAGACCGCAAGTGTGGGTATTTGGACAAGTATCAGGCAATTTTTGCGCCTATATAGAAATTTGACATTAGATTCTTATTGGTCAGAAGGAACAGATCACACAGAACACGTTCTTGCGTTCAAAAACACGAAACACAGCGAAATTAAATGGGAATGCAATGTCTCCAGACTTATTTTAAGTTATACTTTTATTTATTTATTCTTCCCACCGCACATTAAAACGCAAAACGTGATAAAAAGTAGTGCAAACGCAAGACACAACGTAGTAATATGAAAGCAACACAGTGTTTCTCCGTTTTAAAAGATGAACTTCTTTTATATAGGTATTTATTTATTTTTATTTTAACTTTGCGTATTGAATGTCTGAAATAGAAGCAAGACTGCGTGCATGTTTGCGTCCAAGCGGCAACCTTCCGAATCCGGTCTCTCCTGAAACCAACACAGAAGTGACTAAAACTGCAATTCATCGACTGGTCGCTAGAGGCTGCCTCCGAAAGGGACTCCGTCCCATAGACTTTATTTATTTTTTATTAATGCCAAGGTACCAAATGTAAAAATACAGAGAATATCAACATTACATACAAAGAGGTGACATTACATGCAAAGCACCATTTATAGATGTAACAATAAATAAATAATACAAAACGAAAGATTTAACAAAATAAATTAAAAAGATTAAATAAATTAACCGTTTTAAAAGCCTTGAGATTCTTGGAAGATGAGATAGTTTGGATATACTGTTGAACCTCTTTTTTATAAACAATATATAAAGGATTTTGATTAGTGAATTTACTGCGGTGAATATGAAATTTTGCAAGAAGTAATAATAGGTTAATAATAAAATATTCATTAATTTGATCTTTTTGTATATTAAAGAAGCCAAACAGTACATCCTTAAAAAGCAGAGAGAAACCCTGGAGTACACTGCGATTGATAACATTAGAAAATTCAATCCAAAATAGCTGTGTGTGAGGACAATCCCAAAAGATATGCATATCAGTTTTAAACTGTAATTCATCAACTGGCCGCTAGAGGCTGGCTCCAAACGGGAGTCAGTCCCATAGACTCCCCATGTTAAAATGCCCAACTTTACAGCAGAATAAAATATGTTTACAGCCTGGTACAAAAAGTGGTTTTGGTCTAGATAGTACGGTGACCGAGAAGTGCAAAACAAATCATAATTCTGAAAACAAAATAACAAATTACAAACGCAAATGCAAGTCTAAAAAACAAAATAACAATTCAGAAAACACAAC
>NW_015547672.1:55256-68028 GCF_001515605.1 Sinocyclocheilus anshuiensis | reverse complement strand
AATTTTAATTATTAAATGGATGCCACCTTATTGGTACAATAAAGCCCTCCCTACACCTACCCTAACTGATACTTTATTTTCAACTTTTTGATTATTTCCTTAATTTTTATTGAAAATAAATGCCTTTACGATGTGATACGAGATTTGAAAAGGGAGAAAAAAAAAGTTCGGCAAAAGGCAGGATCAAACCCGGGTCGATCGCGTCAAAAAGCCAACAACTGACACTTATCCATCTGCGCCACTGGAGCTGATGTTTTAAATAACAAGTCAGAAAACACAACGACAAATCCGAAAACAAATGAACAAGTCAGAAAACAACGACAAATCAGACAACCGGAAGAGGTAAGTATAGTTTGAGACAGCGCCATTGGTTTGGGATTACTCACCGCTGACTGGACGAGACATCTGTCAATCAACGTATACAGGAAGAACCAGCCGAAGAACAGCAGAGTCGTGGTTGAAAGTTCGGAGATGGTATTAAAGTAGCTCAGTTTAAATGTATTGTATGAATTGCCCTTACTATGGAATAAAAAATACGGGGTGTTTATTTACATTTAGTTAAAAGTGGCTGTAAAACATCAGCTCCAGTGGCGTAGATAGATAAGTGCGTGTCATTGGCTTTTTGACGCGATGACCCGGGTTCGATCTGTCTTTTGCCAAACTTTTTTTCTCTCCCTTTTCAAATCTCGTGTTAGCAATGGATTTGTTTTCGAATTTGTCGTTATGTTTTCTGACTTGTTATAATGTTTTCGGAATTGTTGTTGTGCTTTCTGAATTGTTATTTTGTTTTTTAGACTTGCATTTGCGTTTGTAATTTGTTATCTTGTTTTCAGCATTGTGATTTGTTTAGCACTTCTCGACCACCGTAATATAACTAATTTTGCCCTTCATGACAACTGTGAGGGGGGTGAATTTTTTTATAACTCATCCGTTTAAATGATATTAAGCCTTAAAGTTCTGCATAATTAAGGGCGTGGCCACTTGAGTGACAGATGGATTGCCGCTGCTGTCAGCACCGTCGTGCTAGGTGGGCGTGGCTTCAGCAACCATCTCCCGCCTCTTTGCCCATTTTCGATTATCCGGGAGTGACGTGCGGTGACACGATGCCAAGATGGCGACGACCGCCTCCGCCCACTTTTGGGCTTCAAAAACGCTCTTCAGAAACCTACGGGTGACGTCACGGACACTACGTCCATGTTTTTATACAGTCTATGGTTTGCGTTAAAAAAATAGAGCAAAACGCGAAACGCAGCATAGAGACAAGGGTAAACATCGCAGGGTCTTGAGGCATGTTTAAAAAGTTTTACTTTATTTATTTAAACTTTCTGTGATTAAAAATGTCTGAAAAAGCAACGAGACGCAGCGCTCATGTTTACATATAAAAACACTTAAAAAACATGCTCTGTGTGAACTGTACCTTAACCCTGTTACTTATTCTCTTCTATTTCATTATGGGCTGCTTAACAGGCCGTTTCATGCGAGGAAGGGAGCTGTTGTGTTACACAGGAGAAATCTGAATCCGACCAGACCCCAAACATTGCTCAGGCCTTGGCAGTGACTCCAGTACACACACAGAGTATGTCTAAACCTGTCACTGTTAGCCAGCTGATAAATGCTTACACTGATAATATGGATAAGGTACATTCAAAATGCTGAACAGTTTGTCCTTGTGCAAATGTTCAGCACTGAAATGTTTACTCAGGTGGATGATGGGAAACAATGGCCAGCACACAGGCCTAAATTTACTCATGTCTTGAGCTGTTTGTTCTGTGGTAAAAAATAAAACATTGTAGAAATAACATGTATGCATAGAGTGAAATACGTCTGATAGTGCTCACAGATCTTGTTGGCATAGGTGGAGTAGGCTATGTGAAGTAATTAATTTATAATGAGTGTGTGCTTCAATAGCTATAGGAGTCACCCTTGAACTCTGTTGGTACTGCTTGAAATCTCTCCCGATTGAAGACCAAAACATACCTCAGGTACAGTGAGAAACTCATGTTTGTCCTTAATGTGCAACTATATCAAATATAGGGCATGCTGTAATAGATTAATTATCTGGTTTGTCTGCCCTTTTAGCACTAGATAGTCTCTGGGGTTGGATTTCATTGATCTGGCATGCATTCAGTATCTTGTTGCAACCATTTCAGCTGGTTGTAAATTACGTAGCTGAGTTAGCTTTGCAAAATATAACGTGTCATTGCCGTATGTGTGCACTAGATGGAGGAGTTCAGTAAATGTTTTGTTTCAGTTGCAGGCAGAAAGTGAGGATCTAACACTGCCCCCCAGTGGTGAGCGTTTGCACTACCAGCGAGACCCCAGGCCTCATTTTGGAGTAGCCCACTCCTCTCGCTCTGTGTCTTTCCCCCTGTGGGACAGTGATAGGCCGAGGGAGATGAAGATGGGAGAGGAGGAAGAGGAGGAGGAGACCGTGGAATCTGTCAGCTGTTGTCCTCACTGCCACCTTGGGCTGCCACGTGATACACTACGCTGGCATGAGGTAAGTAGACATGCCACACAAGTTACGTTCAGAATGCAATACTAGTATACTACATTATATTGCAGAAATAAAGTAATTTATATTTTTACTGCTCACTGAATACTGTACGTTATAAATTGTTTACTGTCTATATATTTATATTACACACACATTGTATATTACTTTTTTCCAGTAAATATAATAATTAATCCTTAATTATATAAATGTAATAATATATAATAATTAGGTTCATTTTTCATGTATTGTAAAAAAAAAATCATAACACAATCATAATCATAAATGTAGGCTAATAATAGCATAAAAGAAATAAATGCTTAGATTAGATATTGTTATAATAATGTAAGAAATAATAAATGTAATAAAATAATTTTTTTTGATGTGCATGTTGGTTATAGGAGTGAGGGATATACCAATAGGCACGATTAACCGCTAGAAATGTGTCAACCGGTAGAGATTTTGGACTAACATCTTTATCGGTTACACGGTCACCAGGGCTCTACAGTGCGACCATTTCGGCATTTGCGACTGAAAACTACTGCGTGCGACTATGAAAACATATTTAGGAGCACCAGTGCGACTGACCAGATCTTCATTATATTTGTGATTGTGATCGCTGAGGGGAGCTTCAAAGGTTTCTACGTGTTTTTGCAGTGTTGAGTAATGTATCACAGACATATCTCATGAATCCTTTCATAAGCAAAGTGTGGACGGTGTAAATAAAAGATTCATTGGAATTTATGGATTTAATTGCACTCATGCCACCTCTGATCCTCATTAAATGTCTGAAAATACACCTACAATCCGCTTTTGTGTTCTTCTGTGCCACCTCTGTACAAATTCATTGTAATACTGATTTCATTTGATTAGTAACTTATTCTTCTTATTCTACTTGTTCTTATTATGTGGTTTTAATTAGAATTTTTTAAAAGCTTATAAAATATAATTAAAAAAAAGTTTGACATAAAAGATGACATACTTTTAATAAAGTTAGAACAATGCCATTACAAAGGTAAAAACAAAATTCCACTGTAAATCACTTTAAGGAGTCAAATATCACCTCGTAATGGGAAGGCAAATTTTGGATCAAATTTTGGATTATTGATTAGAAGGTGCTCCTAAATTTTTGACTGTGCTCCTAATTTTTTTAAGTTAGGAGCACAAGTGCTCCTAAAACGAAAAGAAGCGTAGAGCCCTGGTCACGTGACATTGCTGTGCTATGTGTTCACGAAAATCGTTTGTACGCGTTTTTTAAGCATTGCTGTTTAAAGGGGTCATATGATGCGATTTAAATTTTTCCTTTCTCTTTGGAGTGTTACAAGCTCTTGGTGCATAAAGAAGATCTGTAAAGATGCAAAGACTAAAGTCTCATAAATATTCTTTATAAAAGTTAAGAGTCAGCCACACCTACCTAAATGTGGAAAATAATGTGTTTTTTGAACCTTAAACCGCATAAACACATTTCATTACACCAAATACACAAAATAATGTTCTTTTTAGCAACATCATATGACCCCTTTAAAAACAAGTGATTTTACGCCATTGAAACACAACCAGCAGCGAAAGAGAACTAATTTTGCTATGCATGCTGTCTGAGAGGCGCGAGCATGTGAAGTTATTTTTGCTGCTTTACACTTAAAAATAAAGATGCTTCAAAAGGTTCTTCAAGCGATAGAAGAACCATTTTTGGTTCCACAAAGAACCATTCAGTCAAAGGTTCTTTAAAAAACCATCTCTTTCTTACCTTTTTATAATCTGAAGAACCTTCTTTCGCCACAAAGAACCTTTTGTGACACAGAAAGGTTCTTCAGATGTTAAAGGTTCTTTATAGAACCATTTAGACAAAAAGGTTCTTCAATGGCATCGTGAAGCACCTTTATTTTTAAGAGTGTATATGCCTTGAAAGTTAAATACACACACTTGTATGTGTCACAATGCCCTTCTTTGCAAGTATCCTTGTAAACTTTAGTAATATTTAGGTCTTACGTGAAAGCAAACAGCTGAGAAAGAAAACACATGTGTAACAGAATTGGAACCGAGCAGCTCTTAAAGTGATAGCAGTCTAATATTCCTGCTGTCTGTCATTCACGTTAATCAAACAACAAAAGAAAGAAAATCTATCACTGCTGTTGACTAAATAACTTTTGTAACTTTAATAAGAAGAAATATATATTTCATTTACAGTGAAAAATATGGAGTATTTTTTATACATTTGATTACTTGATACAATGTAGCATTTATGATATATATCAGTGTTTCCCAACCTTTTTTTAGTCGCGGCACCCTTTGGAAATTTTAACAAACTTGTGGCACCCTACAAAATAAATTGTCACAATATTTGAATTTCTAACTTCGATATGATAATTTGAAAAGTATAGATATTTGGTACAACAGGGAAGAACTGCAGAATATAATGTCATACAGATATTTTTAATATTATTAAAACATATTGTCCATCAACGGTAGCAATCGGTAGGCTAATTTCTAATGAAGAGAACAATTTATATGACAGATTTTAGTTCCTGTCGGCTCAATTTTTGAGTGGACTTTGCTGTTCCGATTCGCATGAACGGTATACGAGTGCAGCTGAGCGGAGCACACACGAATAGAGCGGGATAATACGCAGAGCGTCATACCGCGTGAAAGTGAAACCTGAGCGGTTAACTAATTTTCGGCAGCCGAAATTTCGGTGCATCTCTAATTATTGGCGACACCAGAAATGGATATTATATAATAGATGCTTTTTTGAACATTTTAGCAATTTAAAAATATTAAAAAATTATTTTTTACACGGCACCCCTGCTCTCGACAGACGGCACCCCGGTTGGGAAACACTGATATATATCATTGCCGTGAAATAAAATTACTCATATTGTGATATAAGATTTTAGTCATATCGCTGACCCAGTTGGTTATTAGAGACAACATAAAACTAGTATGATGTGTAAAATAAATTGATTTACTTAAGAATGGTACATTTTTCTGAATTTGCTTTCACTGTTGTTTGATTTCTGTCTTTTTTTTTGTGCAGGCAAAATGTCTGTTGTTTGATGGACAGAGAAACAGTTTGTCTTAATAAAACTGAGCAACTGTCGCTCCGTCTGTTGATGGCTACCTAAAATAAGCTATGAAATTGTTGATATTTTTGTTCAGTCTTATTTTACCTGTTCAAGTTTTAATATATTTGTTCAGTAATATATTGTAAACAATTTAAGGACTGGCCTGTTTGAAATAATAGAATTGCCTTTCAATAATACAGTATTACTGTTCTTTGAGGTCAAGAACAGCACTCAACTGTTTCACTGTTTCCAAGCGTAATCCAATTATTTATTTCAGCATTACATTACATGCTTTTTCATTTGTCAGCAGTGAGGAAATCGAACCTTTCAAGAGTCATGGATTTCTTGTCTTTACTATTCACTGTGGTGCTTATTTTAGTCATACTATTATATGTTTGAAATGATGCTACTGCATTATGTGCAATGTTGTCAAATAGCATTTACTAAGGATGAATAAGGAATGTCAAAAATGTACTGAATTGCCCAAAGTTTGCTAGCAATATGAAAAACATCATTGTTAAAACTGTGTACACGTGTACATTGAAATTGTTTCAAATAAAAATGTATACCACCTGGTGTTTAGCTATATTGATGTGCTATAGACACTATAGTGTTTGATTACAGGCAAGCATGAAGCAATGAGCAGAGGCTGAGAGGCTAATTTCTCAAGCACAATCTTCATGTTTCAGGTGTTATCTGAAGCAGCCAAAACCTGGGTGACTCAAAGTTGCCTCAAGCTGCGAGTTCACACATGGAGTGAATAGTCAACAAGGTTGAGTCTAGCAACATCCTAAAGCCAGAAGTGTCCATACACCACTGGCTTATGAGGCAAGACAGGATGCCAAAATGATTTTCACTGGTTTTCTAAATCAGAACAGGACACAGCTCCATTTACCATAAAAACAGACATGCAGTGTATTATGTTATTAATATGAGTATTTTGATTGGCCATATGTACATTTCTATAATACACTACTGTGCAAAAGTCTTATGCTATTAGTATTTTCACCAAAAAAAAAAAAAAGGTTTTAAGTCAGCTAACTCTATATTTTGCTCCAATGTGTCAGTAGGAAATTTCAGTTTAAATTTCAAAACATTCCTTTAGCCATTAATTGTTATAATCCAGTGAGATTTTTGTTTGCACAAGGAGTCTGACAACAGAGATCTGATCTCATCATCCAGTCTGTCTGGAATGACATGAAGAAACAGAACAAACTGAGACAGACTAAATCCAGAAGAACTGTGCCAACGTCTCCGAGATGCTTCAAGAGACCTACTTGCAAAGCTACCTGAAAAACTAGCTAAAGCTGTTTTAAACACCAAGGATGGTCCCACCAAATGTTGATTTGATTTCCTAAATCTATTTAGCACATTATTTTTGACAGCATCCTCACTATACAGCAGTTTTACACAAGTGCCTAAAACTTTTCACAGTACTGTAGCTTTGCAGGTAGGTTTCTTGAAGCATCTTGGAGATGTTGCCACAGTTCTTCTGGATTTAGTCTGTCTCAGTTTCTTCATGTAATCCCAGATGGATTTGATAATGGGTGAGATCAGATCTCTGTGTGGAGCATTGGCTGTTGTCAGACTCCTTGTGCATACAAATGTCTCAGTGGATGATTACAATTAATGGCAAAAGGAATGTTTGGAAATAACGATAACTGGCTTAAAACCATTTTTTTGTTGTTGTTGTTGGTGAAAATACTAAAGGCCTAAGACTATTGCACAGTAAATGTATACAAATGTATACAGACATCTCTTTGCCTGGTATCAGCAATAAGTGCATGTACCAATATTGCAATATGAACTGTGCAAAGAATATTCAACTTAAAGGGTTAGTTCACCCAAAAATGACAATTCAGTCATTAATTACTCACCCTCATGTCGTTCCAAACCCATAAGACCTTCGTTCATCTTTGGAACACAAATTAAGATATTTTTTATAAAATCTGATAAAAACATGCGTGCGCTGTCTATTGAACGTAAACAACGCTGATTACGTTGATTACGTTCTGGGGTACTCTCCAAAATGATAGAAGACGGTAACTCGGGGAGAAGAATTGTTGAATAAATTATGTTATTATTGTTTTCTTTGAGCACAAAAAGTATTCTCGTATAGCTTCGTAAATGACGGTTGAACCATTGATGTCACATGGACTATTTTACCGATGTCCTTGCTATGCTTCTGGGTCTGGGAACATTGCAGCTGCATTGCTGTCTACGGAGGGTCAGAGAGCTCTCAGATTTGATAAAAAATATCTTAATTTGTGTTCCAAAAATAAACAAAGGTCTTACGGGTTTAGAACGACATGAGGGTGAGTAATTAATGGCAGAATGTTGATTTTTGGGTGAACTAACCCTTTAAATCGATGCAAAATCGATATTGGAATGTGCAAGATAGATGACCAGGAAAAGGTCAAACAGCTAGGCCTAGATGAAGTTCTCAACAAGTATGATTAAATGACTAATACTGAGCTCAAATGATCCAGTACTACAGCAAGGGTGCAACAGTAAAGTCTCACTCAAATGTGCATTATGGGGACATATGTTAAATTATTCATTCTGAGGACACCACTGTCTAAATAGATAAGGTTATCACTTGGAGTAGGATGAAAAGGATTTCAAAATCCAGGAAAATGCATGGAATTGTGGATGAAACCTTTGAAGATAACTGAAATTGTTCAGTGGGTTTGCGTACATGTGCTTTTTACAACAGGGCTTTCACTGATTACCCTCATGCAAACACTTTGAAGAAAGTCACCTTTAAAATAGGAACTTTAAATTGCTTGACTGGACAAATACAATTCAAGCCACCTATTCAGTTCCCCTTTCCTTCTTCCTGGTGGTTTAAGGTTCCTTTCAGTTGCTAAAATATACCAGTGGAAAAATGTCCTTTCCCTTAGAGTGTGGTGCAATCATTGTCATGCTGCAGTGCTCTCATCTCCAGCCCTGGTTCAGCTCTCAATAGGAATGTGTGGCCAAGAGGTGGGGTGCGAAACTGGGAAACTGTTGGCAGCATTTGAGGGACACATCTGTGCTTCATCACTGGAGCCATATTCAGATTCCCCAGTCTTTACAAACTCCAAAGTATTCTTGGACTCCTGCATGGAGCAGCACAGATAACTTAGTACCTTTTAAAACAGTGTCTATATTTGAGACACTAAACTGTCTGTGAGTTGGTTTAGCATGTGTGTGTAAATAAACCTGAAAAAAGCTTGCATTTAAGTGTGCAATTCACACCAGGTTCACCCGGCTGTTACCCAACAAACACCCGCATTCACACAAAAGACCACACTCATGTAGCCTAATACAAGAACCACATATGTATACATAGCCTATGAGTGGGTATAACAGTATAACAGGATCTGAAATTTGTTACAAATGTATTTTCATGTAGCCTATTTAACAAATGGTCGGTATAAAGAGAGGTTCTCTAATTTTCAGAAAATGTTGATATTCAAGCTTTCAATTCAATCTTCCTTTCATGATTGTGCAATTTTCTAGCTAACTAGCTAGCTAGCTAAATAAATAAATAAATAAACAAACAAACAAACAAACATTTAAACTACCAGCATTAAGAACACAGATTCAAATACAAATTCAAAAAACATATTTTTTTTAATCCAAGGTTGCAATTTTAGCTTAAATAAGGTAGGGACTAGCTATCGTTTGAGATCAAATGTTCGTTTGTAGGATAAACTTGACATAAATTAACAAACAACATTTTTTTTATTTATTTTAAAATAATAATAATTTGGATAACAGGTTGAATGGCCGAGCTTGACGAAAATCTTAGTAATTAAAATTTGTAAAGCTTTTAAAGTATTTTATACAATGAATTTATATGAATTAAACATATTACGCAATTGTTGTACGATTTTATTTTGAATTTAGAAAATCAAGAACCTAAGACAACAGTTTTTCAAACATATCTACATTGGATGTCTTTGCTACATTCAACTCAAACCTTCTCTGATCAAACATTTATTATTATATTTTTAACAAAAACCCGCTAGGGTGTGGTAATACAATTGGACCAATTGAATCGGCGAATGTACCTTATTAATATTACATAAGATGAGTAACGCAATAAATTAAGCAAATGTTTAAAACACCAATGATTGAGCTCGCTACGTGACCTCTATATTAATATTCATGAGCTCCTCGCCGCCACGCCTCCGCAGTGGTCTTCCTGTGGTTGTGTTGTCTGCGTCCTATTGGGCAGACGCATCTTGGCCGTCGTCACACATTACAAATTTTCACTTTACGCGTAAAATATTATTAAAACATGTCGTCTTTGTATAAGCCGTTTTCTGTTTCGGAAGGGCCGTGCAAAGATGCGATACTGAGACAAGGATGCACGCCGCTACAGCATCCTGCAGCGCTGACCCGGATTCCCTCCGCCGGCGGGGGCTCGACGCGCACTTTTACCCCAATTCCTAACATTTATCCAGGCCAGAGGAATCTAGCGGCCGCAGCAATCGGAGGGAGAAAAATCACCCATCCGTGGAAGGCTATTCTTGCAGGTAAGTGCGTACTGTGTTTGTGTTAGAAGCACACAAGCGCCAATGTTTTGGTGGATCACGCTATACCCTATTATGTGCGAGACCACAACAACAGTCATGTGTGATTACGGATCAAATGTCTCCCATTTATAACCCCTCCAGTCTGCCATTACTGTGAAACTCACTGTCAGTTCATGACCTGCATGTCTTTGTTTAGTCAACCAAATGGTAGCTTCCGTGCTTCCAGTCATGTATTGACATGTATCTCATGTATTCTACAGTGTTGGACACTTGAAACAGTGTGCCAATACTAACATAAACTAATATAAATGTCAGTTTAACTACTTAATCATATTCCAACATTATTACTTTAACAACAAACACTTTTTTGGTTGCTTTGTTCAAACATTTGTGTGTTAAACAACCAAGCAGAACAAAATGACCTTGTATGAAACTGACTTGTTCTTGATGGAAGTTAAAACAGCTGTATCACATAGATTGCCTCTGATGTCAGTGAATGTAATTTAGATGCACTTTATTTACTGATGATATTATTTTTTACCCAGGTGGCATTGCAGGAGGCATTGAGATCTGCATCACATTTCCAACAGAGTATGTGAAGACCCAGCTACAATTAGATGAAAGAGCAAATCCTCCACGGTACCGAGGCATAGGTGAGGACGACGACTGTTATTAAAGCAATAGCTCACCCCATAATTACAATTTTCCGAAAATGTACTGCCTTTAGGCTGTCCAGGATGTAGATGAGATCATTTCTTTGTCAGAACAGAGTTGTAAAAAATAAAAAAACAACTAAGAAGTTTGAAACTTAAAAAATCTGTTTATTCAGGTTAAAATACGGGTCCTGAATGTATATTATTGCTTCCTATGGTGAAAAACTTGTCTTGTCCGAATCAGGAGAGAAATATGCACAGATCAAGCACTGTTTACAAGTGAAAACAGTTTTAAACAATGCGTTAGTGGATTTTGATGCAAGAAGAGTTATTATGGATTATGGACTGATATTTTGGCCATAAGCATCAGTTTAAAAATAAAGTGCTTTGATAGATTTGTTTCTTAAAAACACGCAGCTTTTCACTTCACAAGACATTAATTGATGGACTGGAGTTGTGTGGATTATTATGACGTTTTTATCAGATATTTGAATTCTCATTCAGACAGCACCCGTTCACTGCAGAGGATTCATTGGTGAGCAAGTGATGTAATGCTAAATTTCTCCAAATTGGTTCAGATGAAGAAACAAACTCATGTAGGCCTACATGTTGGAGTAAATTTTCAGCATTTTTTATTTTTGGGTGAGCTATTCTTTAACTATATGAATGAACAAAATATGTGAATGTTTAAATGAAATGCGTAACCTGGATTTTTGCACAGGTGACTGTGTTAAGCTGACGGTGCAGGATCATGGGTTGAGAGGTCTATACAGAGGACTTAGTTCACTGCTTTATGGATCCATCCCGAAATCTGCAGTACGGTAAGAAACGTTGGTCTTTAAGTGTTTAATCTTAAATAGTGTCTCTGTTGCTGACACACTTCATTTTGACATTATGGCAGGTTTGGGACATTTGAGGTTCTTAGTAACCCGATGAGGGATGCCACGGGGCGGCTTGACAATAAAGGCAGTTTGCTGTGTGGGCTTGGAGCGGGAATCGCAGAGGCAGTGTTGGTGGTCTGTCCAATGGAGACAGTCAAGGTAGGACTGTTACTGGTTGTCTTAGTTGTACATCAAAAGAATATATCACCTTAAAGCGATAGTTCACCACAAGTTGGTCCCCACTGACTTGCATAGTTTTTTTTTTTTTCTCTCCATACTATGGAAGTCAATTGGGGACCAGCAACTGAAGGTGAACTATCCCTTTAACTAGTCCTCTGTAATGTACATTCTCACTCAAAATATGTCCTGTTTGTATTATTTTAAGGTGAAATTCATTCATGACCAGTGCTCTCTGAGGCCACGCTATCAAGGGTTCTTCCATGGTGTACGGGAAATAATTAGAGATCAAGGTACTAAAATGAAATCACTACAATTTACTTATTCATAGAAAATTTAATGGAAGTAATAGCATATATCAACATGTGGGCCACAAAATGAAAAAACAACAACAAAAAAAAGAGTTTGTGAAAAATTAAATATAAAAGAACATAATAAAATGAGTAAAATTGTAATAAAATTTTTCAAAATAAAATATAGAATTAGTTAAAATATAAAATAAAATGTTAAAATTTTTATAATCGTGCCTAATAGTATATTTATTCTATGTTTGTAGGTGTCCGAGGGACGTATCAAGGACTGACTGCTACACTTCTGAAGCAGGGCAGCAACCAGGCTATACGCTTTTATGTTATGAACTTGTTGCGCAACTGGTACAAAGGTGAGGATGTGATAACTGTCCTTCATTTGACAGTAATACTTTGAAATTAATTGATTTTAATATTGCCGTTCAACAAAATGATTATCTTGTCTTTTTCTTCAGGCGATGACCCCAGACGTGACATGCATCTGCTAGTTACAGCGTTGTTCGGAGCAACAGCCGGGGCAGCGAGTGTTTTTGGGAACACGCCACTTGATGTGGTGAAGACTCGAATGCAGGTCAGCAGAGATTGATGCTTATTATTTATTAAATAATTAAAATGAATATATTTATTAATTTTTAAAGAAAATGTCATTAAATACCACTCGTAGATATATT
>NW_015547672.1:51178-54844 GCF_001515605.1 Sinocyclocheilus anshuiensis | reverse complement strand
AAATTAATATATATAATATAATTTTCCATGCATTTTTAAATTTTAAAATTCCCTTGTATGTTCAGGTTTTAAATATCCATGATAATCCTAATATTGAATTAAATAAAACAAATTTAATTTTAAAATACATGTAGGTCACTGTTGTCATAGTTCACTAAAACTACCCAAAATTTTTTTTAAAACAAATAATAAAAATAAAAATGTAGACATTTTTTAATAATTTTAGAACCGTTACCATGGCAACTAACCAAAATAAATGTTTAAGATATTGTATTAATTTATTTCTACAAAATATAAATAAATAAAAGCTATATAGAAATAAAAAACAATAACATGTTTAAAGCCCATAACAAAAACATTTAAACTTAAAAAACTGAAATTGAAATTAAAGCCAATATAAAAATATTTTAAATGGAAAATTACATAAAAAAAAAAACTATTAGAATTGTTGCCTAGGCAACTAAATGAAATATTAAGTTGAAGTACTAAAATTCCCCAAAAAAAAAAAAAACAGCATCATATGACCCCTTTAAAGGGATAGTTCACCCAAAAATGAAAATTCTGTCATTTACTCACCCTTGAGCTGTGCCAAATCTGTATAAATGTCTAACAAAAGATTTTCTGGTCTCCATTGACTTGCATAGTATTTTTTTTTCCATACTATGGAAGTTAATGGAGACCAGCGACTGTCTGGTTCTTCGACTTGAAAGCTCGAAAAATGATAACAGTATTTTGGGTCACCTGTTCTTCTAAGCTGCGGTCTCTGAACCTGATGCAAAATCTGCATCGGAAAATCTTTCGCCCTCGTGTGACCCTCTTGAAGCTCACATGAAATCCTATTGAAGTGACACTGAAAATTCGCATGACCTCTCCTTAACACTTTTTTTCACTTTGCATCACAGGTTCTACAAAAAAAAAAAAAAAAAAATTAAAGCTATATAAAATATAAAAATAAAAATGAAATTTAAATAAGGCTGATATGAAATATATATATATAGAGATTTGACAAAATGACAAAAGCACATAAAATTACTACATCTTAAAAAAATATTACTAACGTAAATATTATAAATAATGACTATTATAATAATATATAAATGCTACTAAAATAACTGATGTAGGTGTACTGAAAAAGTGAAGTCAATCTAAAGCTCTGGCATTTGTGCAAGACTCCAGCCTCTGAACTAAATCCATTCAGTGTCTCACCTCATCAGCGTGGCCAGGCAGATCTGCGTTCAGTTTGCCCTTCTTGATGTCCCACACCTTCAGGGTGCTGTCACTACTGCCACTGATCAATAGACGGCTGTCTGCCGACCACGCCACCTGGTACACTGGCCCCACATGACCGCGAAGTGAGGTCAGGTACCTGGAAAAACAACAACAACAAAAAATGAGAGTTATACAGTCGTACACTTTCACGAAGTTAGAGAAAACATATTGATGTGTTTGACGTTATATTTCAAGAAACTCTGGGTTGTTGCCATGCACAGACAAGCAAAATATGCCAGCGCTGATGAGATTTGAGTGCCCTCTAGTGTACACTGCTGGAAGTACACTATGGGTCTGTGTCACTGAATCCATTTAATACTAAATACAAACACTAATGTAGATATTCATAGCATATAGAATATTTGCATACTATGCACACACTTTACATATTATATATACTAATATTAATATTGAAATATACAGTAGTCAACATTTGAAGTGGATCAAAACCTTTCATGGCCATTGTCTTTGTTCTCTACGAGGAGGTTGTAAAGCTACTGAACAATGTCTGGAGAACAGACTGAAGACGGACCAGGTTGCAGAACTGATCGAGACAGACTGAACTATCCACACACAGTTGGCCGCGTCAGTCAAGTCTAAAGATCCAGACTTGAACCGTGACCTCTGGCCTAGAGGATTTAAACCATCCATCTGTGTCTGTATAGTTGAAGCCAGGAGCTTGAGCCACGAGAAAGAACCTGTAGCTTACGGTATATTTATTGACGCACAAAAATATTGATACATGAGCAAGCGTTTCATCAGTTTGCACGTCGGTAAAATCGTGCAAGTGTCTTCTCACCACCATGCTTTTATAGAGGTTGTCATGAGACAGTCTACTTATGTGGCATGAAATGTAATAGCACAACCAAGTACGCAGAAATATCAATGTAATGCACATGTTCTTTTGTCCTAGTTTACATATACAGCTCTGAAAATGTGCTTTTCTAAGAAGTCAAATGTATCGTGATGTTGCCGCAAGTTTTAAAACTGGTCAAGGCTCAGACATTCGTAATACTCGATATAAAACTTGCATGTTGAGTGCAATCATGAAGACCAGGGCATTCAAACTTGATGTTTTTTTATACAATGTAAATGGCAGCTTTTTTTTTTTTTTAAGTTGCACAATTTGTTTATAAGCTTCTTTGTCGTTAACACAAGCATTTCCCACAAAGGTTGCTTATTCTGTACTAGTCATGCTACTTTTGCTTTCTTGTCCGATATATAAGCAGTGCTTCTTCACAACCAATTCAACACAGATTCAATAAACCAAAAAGGGTCAGTTTCCCGTCCCTGTGACCTTATTGAGTAGCCAATATTGATCAATCGATCCGAACTCTTTGAATTCCATCTTAAGACTCTTCAAGTCATATATGTTCTGTGCGATAACAACAAACTGCTTTTGATGCTCTACAGTTGTTCATTCAAGATAAGAAAGCCACATGACACGGGTCCCATAAAAATCCTTTTACTGCTTGTTAAATGAGAAAACATCTGCTGACGTAGTACGGTCCACTGTGACGACGCTGGTTATCTCTAGGCACTGGAACAGACCCAGTTAATGCCGCCTGTATCGCAGCATTAGGGATTAAGTTAATTACAAATGTGTGTGAGAAAGATTACACTGATTAGACTGGGTCAGTTCGCCTGCACTTCCACAGGGCAATTGCTTATTTGAGTGGGGCAAAAAAGGCAGCGTTTTATCTTCCCGCTATCTGGCCCGACAACATCAGAGAGCATTATATTTCAGCTATTGTGATGCTGTCGAAGCGGTTTCATTGGACAAATAGGCTAAGGCTTAATGCTCCGACACTGCTGTCCACCATGCTGTGGGGTGATGCTTTGAGACGCCTGATTGGCTGTTGCATGCAGAGCCAGGAGCCGCTGGTTTCTCTGGGTTACTTCCTCCATCTAAAGGGGAACAGAAGATAAGACATGCCAGGTGTTCCTACCAGGTGGCGTGGCACACCGCATTGTGCGTGTGTGGAAATAAATAATCTGTGCAGGATGTAGGGTCACTCACATCCTTAAACACTTGTCTTTTCCACCACTGGCCACTCTCTGTCCGTCAGGACTCCAGTCAACTGCAAAAACCTGAGCAATGAAAGAAAACTAGATTAGTGGTGTTTGTCCAGGCAAAAACCACTGCTATGCTGTTGCTAATGTATTTGGAGTGTTTTTTAGCATTTTGTTATGTGGTTGCAAGGCGGTTGCTTAGTGGCCCGTCATAAGTCATCTCTAAATGTGGCAAGTTACTGGTTAACTATTTTAGAAAGATATGGTTAACAAATATGTAAAATATACAAAATATGCAACATTTTTTGTCTCATTATATATATATATATATATATATATATATATTTATTTTTATTTTTATTTATTTATTTATTTTTTTTGCCA
>NW_015547672.1:36556-50720 GCF_001515605.1 Sinocyclocheilus anshuiensis | reverse complement strand
TGGATCAAAACCTTTCATCAAAGTTGTCCTAAAACCAAAACAATACCCGTTCTTGTCTTAGAACAACTTTGATGAACTTTTTCCACTCCAACTTTTTTGATCCACTTCAAATGTTGACTACTGTAGTACTGCACATATATTATAGAAATATGGTAGTATGCTATTCTGAAAAACAACAACAACCAAATCAATCAAGGATCTGGGACCATCCGGCTTACTTTCCCGTCTTTCCATCCCAAATCTTTATAGACTTATCGAAGGAAGCGCTGGCGATCAGTCGTGTGTCTGGTGAGAACAGCACCTCATTGACCAGCGCTTGGTGACCCGTCAAACGGGCCACTGGCTTCTTCTCCTCTGCTGGGTTCCATAAGAACATTGTGAAATCATCTGATCCTGACACCAGCCTCTCATGACCTTCACCCTTAAGAAGACCAAATGTTCAGGTTTATACACAAATTCTTTCTCTTACAGGTCGATACTGTATATAGACTGGTCTCACCCACTCTGACACCGTTGTAACGCGTCAAAGCCTTTTCCTTGATCTCTTCCACTGTAGAAAGCAGAAACATTTATATTTATAAAATTAACCATATTACATCTACTGCAGTTCACAAGTTTGGGGTCAGCAAGATATATATACAGTAGTCAACATCTGAAGTGGATCGAAACCTTTCATCAAAGTTGTTCTAAAACCAAAATGCATTCTTGTATTAGGACAATTTTAATGAACTTTTTTGATTCACTTCAAATGTTGACTACTGTGTGTGTGTGTGTGTGTGTGTGTGTGTGTATATATATATATATATATATATATATATATATAATGAATACTTATTCAGCAAGGATGCATTAAATTGATCAAAAGAGAGAGTAAATACAATTATAATGTTACAAAAGATTTCTATTTCAAATTTCAAATAAATGCTGTTCTTTTGAGCTTTCTATTCAAAGAATCCTGAAAAAAAATTACCATTTTCTACAAAGCTATTGAGCAGCACAACTGTTTTCTATGGAAGTTTGTTTCTGCCTCTTTTTATCTCATAATTCACTTTTTTTGAGCAATTCTGAATTGATAATTCTCAGAATTATGAGATATACAGTCAGATTTGTGAGATATTAACTCAGAATTACATCCTTTTTTTCCTCTGAATTCTGAGTTTATAATTCAGTTTTTTGTTTCCACCACAGAATAAAAAAAATAAAAATAATTGTGACTTTCTATCTCACAGATCTGACTGCAATTTTGAGTTCATATCTTACAATTCTCACTTTTTTGTTCTTCCAGAAAAAAGTCTGAATTGTAAGATTAAATTTCATTTATGTTTTTTATCCCTTGGCGGAAACAAGCTTCCATAATTTTCAACATTGATAATAGTAAGAAAAGTTTCTTGAAAAACAAATCAATGATAATGATTTCTGAAGGATTATTATTGTAAGATATGAACTCAATATTGTAGGATATGAACTCAAAATTGAGATAAAAACAGAAGTGTGAGATAAAAAGTCAATTATTATTATTTTTTTTAAATGTTTTTATTTTGTTGCGGAAACAAAGAAGAGAGAAAAAAAAGAAAATTCTGAAATTATATCTCACAAATTTGACACTGAAGACTGGAATAATGATGCTGAAAATTCAGCTTTGCATCACAGGTAGGGATGTAACGATTAACCACGAGCCGGTTGAAAATCGATTTAAATATGTGACGATTCAAATCGGTTGAGATGCTAAACAAATCGCGATTCATAGGAGTTTATATGAATGTATGTCTGAGGGGAACTTACTGTCTTTCGATGGTATTTTTTCTTTCCTTCTTGCCTCTGTATAATGCATATCGATCACCATTACTTTGTACCCACGTTCTCACTACATGCTGTTCTGTTGTCAATAAACCAAAGACCGTAGAATACACACATATGACGATGGTGCTGCCACCGACTTTTACGTTCTCTGCATGTGTATGTGCTACACTACTGACTCCAGGGTCCTATGAGGAGCTGGTAGCTGCCTCAATTGTGCCTGTAGCGGTAACCACAGTGATCGTACTCTATCGTCTATGACAGAGCTGGTGATTTTTCTGGACTGAAAAAATTGGACTGGCTAGGGATGTAACGATTAACCACGAGCCGGTTGAAAATCGATTTAAATATGTGACGATTCAAATCGGTTGAGATGCTAAACAAATCGCGATTCATAGGAGTTTATATGAATGTATGTCTGAGGGGAACTTACTGTCTTTCGATGGTATTTTTTCTTTCCTTCTTGCCTCTGTATAATGCATATTAAAGTTCATGCGCTGCTTTGTTTACAGCAGAAACCAAGGAAACGCTTTAAGGTATATTATTATAGTGTTATATTTCAATTTCACAAAGAAACGTACAGTATTTTGTCTAAGCAATAATAAAAGGACACATTTAATTTATAATTTGTCTTAAATCTCATTTTGTAAAAAATAAATCGTGAATCGAATCGAATTGTGAAATCAAAATAGTGAATCGAATCGAATCGGGAGTTGAGTGAATCGTTACATCCCTAATCACAGGAGTAAGTTACATTGTAAAATATATTGAAATAAAAAACAGTTATATTAAATTGTAATTATATTTCACAATATTACTGTTTTACTGTATTTTTGATCAAATAAATGCAGCCTTGGCAACCACAAACCTTTGAACAGTAGTGTAGTGTATAATAATGAATCAACTGCAGCTGTTGAAACATACATGATCCAGAGAGATCCTGAGGGTTTATGGTTGCAGTAGCAGGCTCAAACGCTCCTGTGCGCAGAACGTAGTCGGTGCTGAGGGCCAGCGTGTTGACCCAGTGAGCGTGACCTTGCAGTGTACGACACTGAACCCCCTACAGCACAGACCAGAACAGATATTCACACCATCATTCAGTCAAACACCCTAGTAAGTATAGTTTCAAGTAGGGCTGCACGATAAATCGCATGCGATATTTAATGCCGGCTCTGTGTAGTTAATGCTGCTCAATGTGAAAGCACACACGTGATGGAGATTTACCGCTGATTACAGAACCGGCTTTACTGATAAGATGCGCGTTAAATATCGCATGCGATTTATCGTGCAGCCCTAGTTTCAAGTTATATTTAATCCATCATGAGTGGACAGATCTTACATCTTTGGCTCTCCAGACTTTAATGGTTCTGTCCTGAGATGAGGTGTACAGGAGACCATCACCTCCCCATTTTACACACGTCACAGACTGTGTGTGTCCGGTCAGGATCTTATCACAGCGGCCCAAAACCGTATCCCAGATCCGAATCGAACAGTCTTTACTGGTGCTAGCCAAATACCGACACTCTGGGTTCCTGTGATGGAGTGAAAATGGCTGATTAATTGTCATGTTATTTTATTACTTTATTATAAAATGTTCAGAACAACGTCTTGAAGTCAGGTAACCGTAGTATAAGTGGAATAATTGACTCCGGTCCATTGAATTATTAGAAAATAATGCACACCTGAGGTGTAGTGGCATCACTACCTCATTATTTTCTAACATTTCAATGGCCCGTCGTCAATTATTCCTTACATAAACAATATAATATTAATTATTATAATAATTATATTATAATACAATTTAATACAAAAACTAAAAATAAGCTAATAATTTTTTTTAATTTATATTAAATTTGATTATGAATTCACTGTGGAGCTAAAATAACAAAATTAACACATTCAAATTAACAAATATAAAACATACTTTAAATACACGGCCAAACTGATTTTTCTAAACTCACAGGTGAAGAGGTTCCCAGCACAGCCAGGTGATCCACTTTGTATGTCCCGTCAAGGTCTTTCCAATCTGACTTCCTGTGATCGGATCCCACAAGAAGATCTGCAAAAATCATAGGAAATATAAAACAATATGTTAATCCGACAGAACGTCTTGTACACTGGAATATCAGTGACTTAATAATAAACGTGATATGCTCACCTGACTGTTTTTGCATCCTGATGCTAGTTTCTTGCCATCTGGAGACCAGGCAATGGACAAAATCCAATGTGTGTGTCCTTATAAAATATGATGGACAAAAGTTCAGATGCATGGTTTAACTTACAGATGCCCTGTATTTGATATCACTGAGTGAAAAACTGACCCCTAGCAGTGTGGTGTGGCGTTTCTGTGCTCAGATCCCAAAACCTCACTGTTGTGTCCCCAGATCCACTGGCAAGATATCTGAGTAACATCCCCAAAAGCTTTATTTGAATGCATGCAGCCTGATTTGTTAAATATTTATATAAATTAACATGTAATGTCACTGTTTAATCCACTTACTTTCCTGTAGGGCTAAAAGCCACAGAGATGACTGCCTCTGTGTGGCCCTCCAAAGAGCTGGTGCATCGAGCCACGGCCCGCACACGAAACACGGCCTGCGGCTGGTACACAACCGGCAGCACCTGCTCAGTCTCCAGGCCCAGCGTCTGCACACAGGAGCCCAGGGACGACACCACCTCTGCATCCTTCACAAAGAACAGGAACGGCACAGGCTCCTCCTGCAGACAGACAAAAAGATCAGGGTTATGAAACAATAAAATCTGCAGTAAATCATAACCTGCATCATTCATAACCAGCCTCTAGTCATTCAAAGTAATGTAGTTAATTTTTTTAAAGGGGTCCTATTATGCTCTTTTACAAAGTCTTGATTTTGTTTTGGGGGTGTACACATGCTCTCATGCTTGGTGTTTCGAAAAACGCATTATTTTTCACAATTTACATTATTACAATACCTTTCTCCCCAGCCTGGCACAAACGGCTCGATTAGTTCTGGGTTTGATGAAGGTTAGCTGTCCCAGTGCGTTGTGATTGGCGAACAGCTTAGACGGTGTTTCAGTACTGCCCCGGCCCTTGCCAAAGCAGCAAGTTATGTCTGCTCCGGTATAGTTAAGGATGGCGTCAATATTGCCATATCAATTTGAGCCGGATTCAGACCCCGAGAATATTGAACAAGAGGATCGCGCAAAACCTTTGCACGCACAAATATTGCAAGACATATTAGAATGGTAACGCTAGTTTTTTTTTTTGGCTAAATCACGTTTTAGATACGATGTCAACAACCGCTTAAAAATAAGTGCATTTACTATGTACAGATAAGTGCAACGGTAATATGTATTATGTTTATTGTTCTTTAATTCTAACATTATAACAGGAATTGTAGTGAAACTGTTATACAGTTGAATTTATTTATACAATAGTCTCATAATTGAAGTGTAAATTCTGCAGATTACATCATTGTCCAGTATTGTACTTTCAGCAATTTATGAAAAAACAGCATTTCTTCGACATGCCGAAAACTTGACACTACAGCAGCACTTCTTCATCTTCATCTTGACTGATGCACACAACCAAGCTACGACCTCGTCCCATCCCACAACCATTCGAATTTCTGTAGGCAGGAATTACTTTAATGATATTCTAATGGGCCGCTTTATGACATCACAATACCCCGGAAAACAACGCTGTAGTCCAAATGAGCCATTCATTTTAGTTCTTGAAAAGGGAAATTAAAAAATGAAATATCTCCCTTTGGAGTGGACTTTGAGATTTGTAACTTTGTAGATCTTTTTTATGCCCAAACATACACACTACTACACACTGACTAAAATTCAAAAAGTGAAAAAGCATAATAGGACCCCTTTAAGCAAAGCTGTTATACATTATACATGTTATTGAACAAGGCTTGCTGATGTAATGGGTAATTGACAAATAACAAGGTCATTAGTTTTTTTCAACATCAAGACTATAGGTTGAAAAGAAATGTGGAAGATGTGGAAATGTGAAAAAATGGGAAATTGTATATTTTATGTGCTGGTCATCATTTCTTTTGTGCTTTTCACCACAACATTTTTTTGTTTATTTTGCAATTCACCAAGTAACCAATATATTATGTAATAAAACAACATATTATGTAATAAACCCTAATTAAAAGTACATTATTACATTATTTTTACATTATATTTTACAAAGTATTATATTATTAACTACACAAAATTAGGAATTTTTTTTTTTTACATTTTTGGTGTTTAAAGGGGTCATATGACATTGCTAAAAAGAACATTATGTTGTGTATTTGGTGTAATGAAATGTGTTTATGCGGTTTAAGGTTAAAAAAACAATAAAACCCATTACAAATGAGGCATTTGTTGCATCCAGTGGGGACAAAATTATGGATTATAATGACTTATACTGTGTTTTTACGCGTTGCGTATTCACGCCGTGTAAACATAAAACCATGTCTGCATTTGTGATTGGAGAAATGACAAACAAGCGCTCCTCGCGTTTGAATCATCAGTGGCAAATTCTTTAAATATAAAAAATGTACTTACAGGCTGCGAGTCAGAAGCGCCAGACTGTCCTTGCAAAGTTGGAACTGCCCCACTTTATAGAAACAGCCTTTGTGCACAGACCCATTGTATGCTACTCTGCTCCCAAAATAGGGTGTTGTGAGCATTACTGAGTACACACTTAATGTATTGACTGTTTAATTCATACTGGATGCCGGAGGGCGCCCTTGAGCAGAAACTCCACATATGCATAGTAGAAGTAATGCTCCAGGAGAATAAAAGTTACGCCTTCTTTCTTTGCGTGAACATTTGGGTGGCGTTATGCAAATCTTCCCACACAGTGACATAGACATGTGGGGGCGTGTTTAAACGAGCCATTTTAGGAGGGCGTGGACAAGTCTTAACTTTTATAAAGAATATCTCTTTGGATTTGAGACTTTAGTCTTTGCAACTTTACAGATCTTCTTTATGCACCAAGAGCTTGTAACACTCCAAAGAGAAAGGAAAAATTGAAATCGCATCATATGACCCCTTTAAGACATAGTATGTCACACTGCTGTCACATCATATGTCAACTACCCAAATATGTGAACAACACATGAGGATAAAGTGATTTAGTGTTTTACAGATTGCAATAAACGAAGTATACATTACCGTTTGGGGTCAGTGAGATGTTTTGAGAACGTATTACTTTTATTTAGAACCGGTGCATTATGTCAAAATATCAAAATTGACAGTAAAGGCATTTACAATGTTGCAAAAGATTTCGATTTCAGATAAATGCAAAGTCCTGCATTTGAAAAGTCTGAAAGTCCTGAAAAAATGTATCACAACTGTTTCCATCATTGATAATAATACGAAAGGTTTCTTGAGCACCAAATCAAAATATCAGAATGATTTTTGAAGGATCATGTGACACTCAAGACTGATGTAATTATGCTGAAAATTTCAGTTTTTCCATCACAGGAATAAATTACACTTTAAAATTATATTAAAATAGAAAACAGTTATTCTAAATTGTAATATTATTTCACACTATTACGGTTTTACTGTATTCATGATCAAATAAATGCAGCATTGGCATTGACTTATTTCAAAACAATACAAAATCTTACCGACCCCAAACTTTTGAACGGTAGATATGTGCATTACGTATCTTAATACAGATTTTCAGATCTATCATAAAAGTAGGGTTCTAAAAGAATAGATCATAGGTACCAGACTCCAATACATCATGGGCTCTGACAGCTGGATGAAGTACATACTCCAGTCCGTCATTCCTACCTTCTGTAACAGTGCGTTGCAGACCAGCTGCAGTTTATCCGGACTGATGTCCAGCGGCACATCGAAGGGGGATCCGAGCACCTCACCGCTCTCATCCTGGAGCTGGATCAACACACGCTCCGCGTCCACGCTCATCTTTCTCTTCAAACGAGAAACACATTGAAGTATACACTACCAGCACGTGAGGCACGAAAGTTCAGAACAAGCTATTTTTATCAAATATCTGTCAGTAATATATTATAAATTAAAGAAATAAACACGAATTCCATATCTATACAGAATACGAGAATGTCCACAAAGTAAAGAGAAATACCTGTCGTTATTGATCACAGCACACTCCACGGCGTGCAACGTGATGTATTTTGACGCACGCAAACTACGTGTGCCTGACATCATAACCGCGCGCCTAGTGTGACTCAAGTCGGAAAAGAAGCAGAAGCTCAGCCGACACAAGAATGGGTGGCAAAAATAAACAGAGAACGAAAGGAAATGTTCGGGTAAGACAAATAAAAGTTATTCGATTATTAACATTTTCTAGCTACAAGCCAAAACTGTAAAATAATAGCAAAAGTCAGTGTAGCCGACTCTACAACTGTTCACATGGATAGCTCACTACAACAAATTGGTATTATGTACTTCCTGTCACATATTGTATAAAAGTAAAGTGTTTATGAAACATTTGATATGACAAGCATTTTTTTTATCGTGTCTGTTATGTAAACCTGTGTTCTTAGAGTCCTGGCGTCACGTGTTTGTAGTGTAATCAGACAGAAAGTGCATTAGTTGAGCAACCATATATGATAGTGATGTAACCTGACTATACCATAGGACGATAATAATCTTAATAGGAAATGGTGAGGAATGTGTAATGACAGCCCTGTGTTTCCTGTTATTCAGCCATCCAGCAGTGGCAGAGCTGCTGATCTGTTGGCCAGGGAAAATGGCGTTGCACCCGGGTTTGTAGGATTTGGTGTCTCTACCTCCAGTGATCCAGGATATGTACCTGCAGTACAGGGGGCAGAGGAGATAGACAATCTAGTGGATGCAGACTTCCGCATGGTCCTACGGAAGCTGTCCAAGAGAGATGCGGTCACAAAATTGAAGGTATAATTTATTGTGATTGATTGGAGTTGTTGTTATTTAAAGTAATAGAAATGTTTTGGTTTTTGAGTTAGTTGATTCTTAGATGTATATAGATGTCGATTAAACCTGTTAAATAAAAAAAAATCGTTGAGTATATTTATGTATATATTTTTTTAACTTTTGTTACTTACAGGCACAATTCAAGTTAACTTTGCATTTATGGCTTTAAACACAAATCTGCCACTTAATATATCAGAAATATTTATTATTAACATCTAACACAATACAGCATGTAATAGATAGTATGATTAAAATATAACGGCTATATAAGGTATATTGAAAATGTAAATTTGCAATTTCAGTAAATAAACCGAATAATCCAGTCCTGTTACATATCAATTTATATAAAACATTTCATTTAACTGACTCAGTAATTGAATGACTCATAAATACTGGTTAATGTGTATTTCAGGCAGTACAAGAGTTTGGAGCAATGTGTCAAGAGCGACAGCCTGATGTTGTAAAAGGTGTCCTCCCATACTGGCCTCGGATATACTGCCGAATATCAATGGTAAGGGAATAATGACAACCCTATCATTATTTGTATATTATTTATTGATATATTTATAATTTTATCTTGTATATAATTTTATTTAGTCTTTGTGTTTGTGTAAATGTACATTTTTCAGTTGAACATTTTATTCAAATTGTGATATTGATTATATAATTTTCAATGGAAGATTTTGTATTAAATAAGAAACGGGCAAAACTGAGTTTTCTCTAGTGGTCTCAGATATTTGGATCCCACTTCATATAGAGGCAGCAAGAAGATGTAAATGTTTAGTTTAGTTGAATTTTAATGTTTAATTTAGTTGTGTATTTGTGTAGATCAAAGGTTGGTTTAATATATAATATATTTTCATCAGGACCACGATCGCCGTGTGCGAGAGGCCACACAGCAGGCCTTTGAGCAGCTGGTTTTAAAAGTGAAGAGGAATCTGGCCCCCTACCTGAAGAGCATCATGGGTCACTGGCTCATCTCTCAGTGTGACACATACTCTCCTGCTGCCTCGGCTGCCAGCGCTGCTTTCCAGGCCGCATTTCCCCTGAATAAACAACCAGAGGCCATCAGCTTCTGTAAAGATGAAGTCCTGAATGTAAGATAAAGCTTATCTTAAGCTCATAGTGAGAAAAAATGACATACTGCAGATTTTTTGATGAATGTTGTCATTGCTCAGCTAAAGTTTTTTTAATATTCTTTTTGATTTTCAGGTTCTTCAAGACAATTTGCTGAAAGAAACAGCTGACACTCTCAGTGACCCTCAGTAAGTGTATGATATGTACAAAAATAACCTGATGGTGACATTGGTTTTGATTTACTTGGTCATGTTGTTATATTTGATGATATATGCAGTGTGTGCCTGATTAATAATAGTAGTAGTTTATGTGTAGAATATATTTTTTATTTTATTTATTTAGTTTTATTTTTGTGCAGGAGTGTGCCAGAGGAGGAGCGAGAGGCTAAGTACATCCGTCTGTTGACCTGCTCTTTGCTGGCTCTGAAGAGACTGCTGAACATTTTACCCGACCAGGACAGAGAGCTGCTAAAGGAGCGACTAACCCAACTCATCACACAGGGAAAATTCTGGAAGTACAGCAAACACAAGACCCCACAAGTGAGCCTAACCAGTATCCTAACCAGACGTGACCATGACAGGCAACTTTTCTAGTTTGAATTTAAGATCCTTTACACCCACATCAAAATCTCATTGGCTCAAAATCCTCTTCAAACTAGCTGTATATTAAACATTAAATATGCTCTGAATTGTTATTAAAATGGAAATATTAAAATAGAGATGTTAGTCTCTATTTTTGTTTTTATTGAGAACAGAAAAATGACTAGGGTTTGGTATAAGATGTCACTGTAATCTGCAGTGTTATTAAAAATTGGCAGATGTGAAGATTTCAGTTAATTATTTACAATGTGTTTTGTACTGTTTGTTACCTGTTTACTTGAAGATTCACATCAGGTGTTTTAATATCTTTCAAAGTTGTCTGTTTTATTTTCTAGATTCGAGGGGCATTCTTTGAGCTGATTGCTACCATGTGTGCGGACGCACCCCAGCTGATCCAGGCAGAAGCGGCCCGAGCGTGTTCTGCTGTGCTGCTGTCAATTGACGACACAGACCCGGTGGTGCTGCCCCCTCTGTGGGAGGCGGTCCTCCATATTCTGTCCTGCATTGATGTGAGACTGATTTTTTGTTTTTACACAGATATAATCAAAGTTACGTTACTGTTTAATAGTTTGGGGTCAGTAAGGTTTTTTTTTTTTGAGCAGCAAATCAGCATATGTTAGTAATGATGCTGAAAATTCAGCTTTATCATCACAAAAATAAATGACATTTTAAGACATATTAAAATGTAAAACTATTATTTTAAATTGTAATAATAAATATATTTTTTGCTGTTTTTACTGAGAATAAGACTATTTTTTTTTAAATATTAAAGAATCTTTCTAACCCCAAACTTTTAAATAGTTTTGTAAATGAATATTTTTTTTATAAATATTTATTTTAAATAATAAACAACAAAAATCTCACATTTTCCAGCTCTGTCATAACCTGTATTCATTCTAAAATTAAAGTGTCTTATGCAGTCTAATAGAAATGTTATTGCACCTTATAGCTGTCTGTTGTCAGCGGTGATTCAGAATCACTGTCACCATGTGAACTCTGTGCAGAACTGCTGGACACATGTCAGTGCCAGGAAAGGCGTGATGCCGAAGCTCTGGGTGCTTCTTAAGGAAGGAGGTCAAGGTCTTGCAACATCTCTGCATCCAAACCTGCTCCCGTTTATAAGCAAACTGCCAGCAGAGGTCACACAGCCCAACCTGGAGTTCTCTAGGACATTCCTCACATCTGTCATACAGGGGTAAATAATGTCATATCATTATTCATATAGTCATTCATCCTATAGTCACGTACCTGCTAGGGTTGGGCGATGTTTACCAAATTGGCTTGCGGGGGGGGGAATCACAATGTCGGCTTAACATCGTGATGTCTGTTAGCCATCGGCGATGGACGATGGCATCATCTATCGGCCCAACCCTAGTACCTGCAGCAGAATCACCTTTTTAAATTTGCTATATTACTTCTACTATATACTTCTACTAATTTCATATATTTTTTTCCCCTCAAAAATTATAATAATTATATGTGTGACCCTGGACCACAAAACCAGTCAAAAGGGTCAATTTTTTTAAACTGACATTTATACATCATCTGAAAGCTGAATAAATAAGTTTTCCATTGATGTGTGGTTTATTAGGATAGGACAATATTTGGCCGAGATACAACTATTTGAAAATCTGGAATCTGAGGGTGCAAAAAAATCTTAGCAATGCATATTACTACTTAAAAATTAAGTTTTGATATATTTACGGTAGGAAATTTACAAAATATCTTCATGGAACATGATCTTTACTTAATATCCTAATGATTTTTGGCATAAAAGAAAAATCGATAATTTTGACCCATGCAATGTATTTTTGGCTATTGCTACAAATATACCCGTGCTACTTATGACTGGTTTTGGGGTCCAGGGTCACATATGAGGGAAAAAATTATGTGTTTTTCCCTAGTATAATAAGTCCACTTATAAAGTTTCTTAAAGTTTCTCAATAATAATAATAATAATAATAATATATAGGGGGAAACATAATACAATTTAATAAAAAAAAAAAAAAAAAATGTATATATATACTGTATATACAGTATGTGTATATATTGTATTAAATGTTTTTCCCTTGTATAATAAGTCCACTTATAAAATTTCTTGCCCCAAATGTAATAATTTAGTTTAACATACTTCCATGACCCTTAGAATTAAACAGGCAGTTTTATCATTTCAAAATGTTGCTTGTATATAAAGTCTTGACAAAGCATAATAATTCAGAATACAAGCGTTTGACTACCAGTTAAATGCTCACCAAGGCTGCATGTATTTGATCAAAAATACAGTAAAACTGTAATATTGTAAAATGTATTATTACATTTCAAAATTTATTAAAATTGTTATTGTATATTGTAATAATACTCTATATTTTTGATCAAATACATGTAGTCTTGGTGAGCATAAGAGACATCGCCTTTAAAAACATTTTAAAAATCATAATTATTCCAGACTTTTGACTGGTAGTGTATATTTGCACTTTTTAATTGATGTTTTCCTTTATTCTGGTCTGTTTGGTCCAGGTTGTCGAGTGATCGTGCCACGTCCAGTCCCTCAGAGAGTGCAGCCATTATTTTTGCCACAATGGAGTGCCTTCGGTTTATCATCCTACAGAATGCCGGAGATGAGCAGGAGCAGAGAAACATCCAGAACATGCTGATCTCAGAACAGGTCTGTGGATCACAATGAAAAGGTCTCCCTCTAAATCTGCTAATGTCTCATGTATTGAACTCTCTCTTCACAGCTCCTGCCGTTGATTGACAGAGCTCTGGGAAACCCATCGCTGCAGACGGGTCCTCTGTTCCCTCAGGTCTCAGATATGCTGCTGTCCTGGGAAAAGTGGGTGGCTGGGAAAGAGACTCCCACCTTTCAAAGACTGCTGTCAGACTTCTGGGAGGGTCTGGGTCACTTGTGCACAACTTACGTAGACTGTGAAGAAGCCAAGCAGACCGCCCTGGAGGGCATTGCATCGCTCCTGCAGATTATGCATAACCCGAACAGTGCCAGTAAACAGACTAAGAAGAAGAAAACGGTGAAAGTTTGCTTCACGGACAAGGAAGATAGAGGCCAAGGAGAGGAACCTCCTAGGGAAACTCCAGTGGTCGAGGAGCAGCACTGTCCCTTGAGAAATGGACACCTGCTGGATTTAGTGTGCCAGCTGGCGGAGCTCAACATGGTGTACGTGAGCGATCGTGAGTCGGAAAGGCACCTGCGCTTTTTGTCTCAGCTGCTCGGGGCGTTCCCAAGTCCTCAGGTGTTCCAGGTGCTGCTGAGGCCAGAGGAAATGAAGCCTGAAATGGGGCCGGAGCTCAGGCCGCTCGCTGAGAGCACAGCTGTCTACTTTCTCCTTCAAAGAGTGACTGTATGGTTAAAACAAGATGACAGGAAGGACACTGACTTCCTGGTGGACATGGTTTTTAGCTCCCTGCAGTGCTGCAGCTCCAGTGATGACAAGACACTGATCCTCAACCACATCAGTGTAAGAGACCCACGTGGTTCGGGGGATTGGTATGCTACAGGGATATATTAAAGCGATAACCCACAAGATGCTGTATTTCAGTGTATTTACCATGTTTAAAGGGTATCATTAGGCATGACACAAAGTGACAACATCAGCATAATAACAGACGGTTATTCAGGTCTTCAGGAAAGAATTATATTTATTACAAATAATAATGTGATATTATTTTCTGACATTTTCACAAAAGCCTTGATAATAATATAATATATAATATAATATAATATAATATAATATAATATAATA
>NW_015547672.1:5276-36498 GCF_001515605.1 Sinocyclocheilus anshuiensis | reverse complement strand
ATAATATAATATAATATAATATAATATAATAATATTTATAGAAAGGGCTCTCAGTAAGATTTTTATTCTGTTTAACCTGTTGGATTTTTACTTGCTTTTTTTTTAATTTATTTTTTTATAAAGTATTGCGGTTATGCTTGGGGACAGTAAGATTTTTTTTTTTAAAGAAATTACTTTTATTCACCAAGGTTGTGTTATATTAACCAAAAGTGTCAGAAAAACTTTTTGTAACATTATAAATATCTTTACTATTCAAAATATACTTTGAAGTATAAATATAAGTAAATAAACATAAATATAAGTATAAATATATTTAAAAATATTCATTAAAGAATCATGAAAAATGCATCATAGTTTCCATAAATATATTAGGCAGCACAACTGTTTTCAACATTGATGATAATGATAGTAAACGTTTCTTGAGCAGCAAATCAGCATAGTAGGATGTGATGTTGAAGACTGGAAATTCAGCTTTGTAGTCAAATTACATTTGAAAATATATTCAGACAGAAAAGTTATTTTAAATTCTAATGATATTTCACAACATTACTGTTTTTACTGTATTTTTGATCAAATAAGTCACAAGTCTTGGTGAGCATGAAATTTCTTTCAAAAACATGAAAAAATCTCGTCAACCCCAAACCTTTTTTGTTTTTAATGAAATGTTACATTTTCCAACTATTTTATTTTTTTTTACTTCACATCTGTCTTATCAAAAGACATTTTCTCTAATTTACAAACATGTAATATCAACAATCAGTTATTTGTCTTTTTAAAACAGAGGGATTTGAATTGGAGTGTGACTCTTCAGCTTATTGAAAAGGTATCTGTTTTAATTAAGCTATCTTTTCAGTTAGGTTACATTTATCTTTTTAAAATGTTTTGTATTGAAGAAATATGAGTTAACAAAATCTTCTCTTGTCACTTTCATGACACCAGGCCTGTGCAGATCCCGTCCGTTTGGGGGTGTGTGTTAGCTGGCTGAGGGGTCCAGTGTTAGGGGAGAGGTTGGTGGGTCTGGCTGGAGAGCTGTGTGTGATGGGTCTGCGTGGATCCTCTTCTTCATCATCTCATCATGCACACGGCTGGCCTCTCATCAGCCTCGCTCTTTCACAGCAGCACAATAATGGTAAGTCTGCATGTCATCACTACTCAAAAACTACCACCTGATGTCTCGCATATTGAAGTTAAAAGACAAAACTGACCTATTTACTTTCATAAAACAAGCTCTTGGATCACAAATCTGAAGGAATAAAATACCAAAATTCCTCGGCAGGAAGTTCTTGGTAGAAACAAAAATGAGTGACTGACCGCAATATTGGCTTAGCAAACATTATCACAGTGAAGCATGTTTTGGTCCAGTGAGATCCTTGTCTTCTTCCCAAAAAGTTTATCCAATACTGCATTAATTTGATCAAAAAAAAAAAGAAAAAGCAGTATTATTGTGAAATGTTATTGCATTTTAAAATAACTGTTTTCTATTTTATTTTATTTAAAAATGTAACTTATTCCTGTGATCATAAAGCTGAATTTTCAGCAGCCATTACTCCAGTCTTCAGTGTCACATGATCCTTCAGAAATCATTTTAATTAATTTCCTTTTATTATCAGTGTTGAAATCTTAATATTTTTTTTGGATACTGTGATACATTTTTTTTTCTCAGGGTGAACAGAAAGTGCAAAAGAACATCATTTATTGGAAATATAAATCTTTGTAACATAAATGCCATCACTTTTAATCAATTTAATGCGTTTTTGCTGAAAAAGTATGAATTTCCTCCAACAAAACAAAACAAAAAAATCTAACTGACCCCATACTTTTGAATGATAGTGAATGTCTCATTATGGAAGTTATTATGGGAGTATTATTATGTGTTGCAAATGACTTAATGAGTGGTTGGCTTAAGGAAATAATGCTGTTTCACCCGTTCTTCTCTCTGCAGAGCCTCTCATTGGCAAGGCCTATGTCAAGCAGATCATTGACGAGCTTCACGCCACCCTGTCAGAAGCAAAGGGCATGTCAGACGCTGGGAACATGGAGCCGCTGCTCACTTTCATCTCTGATGTGGCTGCCACCTTCTTTTCTTCGGTTAAGGGCTGCCTGCTCCTGGCGTCTGCCGAGGAGCTGCTAATGACTGTTTTCCAGCTTTGTGCACAGAACCAAATCTTCACTCACCTCTCAGGTACAGTTCTCCAAACCATCAAGAAGTTCAAACATTTGTCTATGTAGAATGTGGTTTTCAATTTCTTTCAATATTACACAAAAAATAAATCTCCTCAATTGTGTGTATTGCTTTTAAATGCATGTCTGGTGTTTCCCGGCAGATGCTCTTCTCCTGAAGCTACAGCACGCCTACACTGCTGGCATTCAGTCATTGATCACTCACCTGGGCGCAGGGGCCACAAAGGGCACCCTCCTCCACAACATTGGACTCTGGGTTAAAAGTCAGCTGCTCACCATACCACTGACAGTCAAAAGGTCTCAAAAGGACTCATCCAATGGCCCTTAGATAAATGTGCTTTCTCCGGATACTGTTAATTTTTTGTTGTTGTTTAATTTGGATAGCTGAAAGAATTGTTTGGGAACTTGTCTCAATCTCCTCTGTTATTAATGTCAGTCTGCAGGTCCTGGTGCAGGCTGTGGAAAGTCTGGCTCAGACCATCGCCTCAGCCCAGAATACCAGCTGTCTCCTGTCTCAGTTTATCTGCTGTCTTGCTCCTACTGAGGAGGAATGGAGTTGCATTAGACGGGCCCTGCCGCCTCAGGTACTCGAGCCATTCACTTCACACAGGCCAAACAAGCCGGCAAAAGATTTTGGGAGGAACCACTAGTTTAATATTTTGTTAAAATGGTATAAAGAAGGTACTTCATAAAGGGGCAGTTCACCCAAAAATGAAAATTCAGTCATTAATTACTCACCCTCATGTTGTTCCAAACCCGTAATACCTTTGTTCATCTTTGGAACACAAAAAGAAAACAAAAATAACGACTTTATTCAACAATTTCTTCTCCTCCCTGTCATTCCGCTAGGCTTGCCGCGATAGACGGTGTTGACGGTGATACCGGTGTTAAGCCGCAACACCGGTTAAGTCACTTGCCCACCGCGGCACCGACCCCCACCGTCGTTTTGATTTTTTATAGAAATAAAAATAATTTAGTTCAGTAAAAGAACAGACACTACAATTAAAAACTGAACGCGGCTGCTCAATGCAGAGTGCCGAAAGATAGTCGCATTACAGATCAGATTTAATTTCTCCAGTGAGGAGAGTGAGTCGAGCTGACTGACAAGAAGAGTGAGGTGAGGTGAGACAGACAAGACGATGGCGGATGATTTAGTTTCGAAACTAGATGCAAAAGCGCCTGTTTGGCAGTATTTTGGATTTTGAAAAGCCTGTGATTTTGGAAGTTTTTTTTAAACATTCGTTTCTTATTTAATTGGTTCCACTTTGTTTGCTGATTTTTACTTTATTTAAACTTTGTGTCATTTATTTATTTTATTTGACAGCAAGGTGTATGCCCTGCCTCCTCAAGCTTTCTTACTTTTGTTCTTTCTTAAATTTGTTATTTTATATTAGGCATAGCCTGCCCTATAGCATGGTGTATTTTTATTCGTTTTGTTAATAAAAGTTCTATGTTTTATATATACGCTAAAGTGAGTTTGACGTTGTATTTTGTTGTTGCATTCAAGCAATTGACGCCTAACTGCCGCTAATTCAAAAGTGAAAGTAAAATGTGCACGGCGTTTTTAAGCTATTTAAAAGCGAAGGAAAAGCGAGGAAAAGAGGGAAAATTAAAACGAACAATTGCTTTACGCCGAATTGCCGCTATTTCAAAGTGAAAGTAAAATGCACACGCCGCTTTTACAAGCTATTTAAAAGCGACGGAAAGCGAGGAAAAGAGGGAAACGCCCCGCCCCCGCGGTGATACCGGTATTACCGGTGTTGTCACACGTCGATTAACCGGTGGGAAAATTTCCTCACCGTCACAACCCTACATTCCGCATGTGTGTGGTGCTGACGTAGAACCCGGATGCGCTGCACCTTGTTTGCAAGCAGAAGAATGCACACACATATGTCATGGTACTCTTGTGAATGCGCATTGAAGACTGACACGAAGAGAAGACTGTTGAATAAAGCTGTTATTTTTGTTTTCTTTGCGCACAAAAAGTATTCTCATAGCTTCATAAAATTACGGTTGAACCACTGATGTCACATGGACTATTTTAACGATGTCCTTACAACCTTTCTGGGCCTTGAACGCGGTAGTTCCATTGCTGCCTATGGATGGTCAGAAAACTCACAGATTTCATCAAAAATATCTTAAATTGTGTTGCGAAGATGAACGAAGGTCTTATGGGTTTGGAACGACATGAGGGTGAGTAATACAATTGAAGTCAAAAGTTTACATACACCTTGCAGAATCTGCAAAATGTTAATTATTTTACCACAATAAGAGAGATCACACAAAATGCATGTTATTGTTTATTTAGTACTGACCTGAATACGATATTTCACATAAAAGATGTTTACATATAGTAAGAGAATAATAGTATTTATAGTATTAGCTCTTAACCCCCTGGCTCTTAATGCAGCGTTTTTCCTTCTGGAGCATCAAATGCTGGAAAAGCAAAGAATTTGTGGGACCTGAAGGATTTTTCTGAAGAACAGCATGCAGGCAGTTTAACTGTTCAGGACAAACAAGGGACTCATGAACAACTATTACTAAACAAAAAAACACAGCTGTGGATCAATTAGGTAACAACACAGTATTAAGAATCAAGTGTATGTAAACTTTTGAACAGCGTAATTTTTATAAATTCAACTTATTTTCTCTTGTGGACTATATGTAAACATCTTTTATGTGAAATGTCTTATTCAGGTCAGTATTAAATAAACAATAACATGCATTTTGTATGATTCCTCTTATTTTGGTGAAATAATTAACATTTTGCAGGGCTCTACGCTTACTTTTATTTTTAGGAGCACTTGTGGTCCTAACTTAAAAAATTTAGGAGCACAGTCAAAAATTTCACGAGCACCTTCTAATCAATAATCAAAAAATCGGATAAAAAATTAGCCATCCCATTATGAGGTGATATTTGACTCCTTAAAGTGATTTACAGGGGAATTTTTCTAACTTAATTAAAAGTATTTAATCTTTTATGTCAAATGTAAAAAAATATATATTCATAAGCTTTTTAAAATTTCTAATTAAAACAATAGAATTAAGAACAAGTAGAACAGGAAGAATAAGTACTACAGAGGTGGCATAGAAGACCACAAAAGTGGATTGTAGGTGTATTTGCAGACATTTAATGAGGCTCAGAGGTGGCATGAGTGCAATTAAATTCATAAATTCATGATGAGATAAATGTTTTTAATATAACATTTTGAATATAGAATATTAAATGATTTAAATATCTGAAAATATACTTTAAAAATGAAATTAAAACTGCCAGTAGGTGGCAGCAAGTCACTGATTTTATCACTGAATCATTCATTCATTTGATTCGTTCAAACGGCTGATTCATTCAGGAATGAAGCAAGTGACTGTCTTTATGAATGGGTAGGCTAATTGAATCATTGACTCATTAGACACACCGCTGTGTCAGAATGGAGATGCCGCAGCGGCTTAGCTGTGACTTTGTTTGAAACTATTTCTGATGAGGAAATAGAGCAAAATCAGGCAATAGTGTAATAGTCAGACAATATAAGTCACTTAATATGAACTTCTTGTTTATTGAACTGTTGTATTAAATCAATAACACATTTACAAACTCCCTTAATAATCATTAAAAGCTGTCACTCATCTTAGTTCATCACGATTTCACAATGTTCCATTATAATCAATGAAGCTCTCTACACTGCACAACGAATCTCTTATTTACACCGTCTACACTTTGTTTGTGGTGACAAATGTGTTTATACCGCTTGAGTTTCAAATGCAAAAAAAATTGCAGTATGCTTTACTTGTTGGGATGTACATACTTGCTAAGGATGTGGAGCTTGAAGACTGACATGGAACAGAAGAAATTGTTGAATAAAGCTGTTATTTTTGTTTTCTTTGCGCACAAAAAGTATTCTCATAGCTTCATAAAATTACGGTTGAACCACTGATGTCACATGGACTATTTTAACGATGTCCTTACAACCTTTCTGGGCCTTGAACGCGGTAGTTCCATTGCTGCCTATGGATGGTCAGAAAACTCACAGATTTCATCAAAAATATCTTAAATTGTGTTGCGAAGATGAACGAAGGTCTTATGGGTTTGGAACGACATGAGGGTGAGTAATACAATTGAAGTCAAAAGTTTACATACACCTTGCAGAATCTGCAAAATGTTAATTATTTTACCACAATAAGAGGGATCACACAAAATGCATGTTATTGTTTATTTAGTACTGACCTGAATACGATATTTCACATAAAAGATGTTTACATATAGTAAGAGAATAATAGTATTTATAGTATTAGCTCTTAACCCCCTGGCTCTTAATGCAGCGTTTTTCCTTCTGGAGCATCAAATGCTGGAAAAGCAAAGAATTTGTGGGACCTGAAGGATTTTTCTGAAGAACAGCATGCAGGCAGTTTAACTGTTCAGGACAAACAAGGGACTCATGAACAACTATTACTAAACAAAAAAACACAGCTGTGGATCAATTAGGTAACAACACAGTATTAAGAATCAAGTGTATGTAAACTTTTGAACAGCGTAATTTTTATAAATTCAACTTATTTTCTCTTGTGGACTATATGTAAACATCTTTTATGTGAAATGTCTTATTCAGGTCAGTATTAAATAAACAATAACATGCATTTTGTATGATTCCTCTTATTTTGGTGAAATAATTAACATTTTGCAGGGCTCTACGCTTACTTTTATTTTTAGGAGCACTTGTGGTCCTAACTTAAAAAATTTAGGAGCACAGTCAAAAATTTCACGAGCACCTTCTAATCAATAATCAAAAAATCGGATAAAAAATTAGCCATCCCATTATGAGGTGATATTTGACTCCTTAAAGTGATTTACAGGGGAATTTTTCTAACTTAATTAAAAGTATTTAATCTTTTATGTCAAATGTAAAAAAATATATATTCATAAGCTTTTTAAAATTTCTAATTAAAACAATAGAATTAAGAACAAGTAGAACAGGAAGAATAAGTACTACAGAGGTGGCATAGAAGACCACAAAAGTGGATTGTAGGTGTATTTGCAGACATTTAATGAGGCTCAGAGGTGGCATGAGTGCAATTAAATTCATAAATTCATGATGAGATAAATGTTTTTAATATAACATTTTGAATATAGAATATTAAATGATTTAAATATCTGAAAATATACTTTAAAAATGAAATTAAAACTGCCAGTAGGTGGCAGCAAGTCACTGATTTTATCACTGAATCATTCATTCATTTGATTCGTTCAAACGGCTGATTCATTCAGGAATGAAGCAAGTGACTGTCTTTATGAATGGGTAGGCTAATTGAATCATTGACTCATTAGACACACCGCTGTGTCAGAATGGAGATGCCGCAGCGGCTTAGCTGTGACTTTGTTTGAAACTATTTCTGATGAGGAAATAGAGCAAAATCAGGCAATAGTGTAATAGTCAGACAATATAAGTCACTTAATATGAACTTCTTGTTTATTGAACTGTTGTATTAAATCAATAACACATTTACAAACTCCCTTAATAATCATTAAAAGCTGTCACTCATCTTAGTTCATCACGATTTCACAATGTTCCATTATAATCAATGAAGCTCTCTACACTGCACAACGAATCTCTTACATTGTCTACATTTTGTTTATGAAAGTATTCGTGAGCTTGCATAACTTAGTGCTTAACAAAACGCTGGTGTTTTGAGCAGTGAGTGGATTCTGATTAACATTGTGTTCAAGAAATCAACAGATATGTCTGTAATACATTACTCAACGCTGCAAAAACATCTAGAAACATTTGAGGGTCCCCTCAGCGCAAACACAAATATGCTGACCGGGTCAGTTGCACTGGTGCTCCTACATATTTTTTCATAGTCGTACGCAGTAGTGGTCGCACTGTAGAGCCCTGTTTTGCAGATTCTGCGAGGGGTATGTAAACTTGTAAATGACCGAATTTTCATTTTTGGGTGAACTATCCCTTTAAAATGGCAAAAATATGTCATTTTAATGAATTATCTTTGTTCATCTCTGCAGTGGGTGAAACACCCTTTACTGTGTGGTCGTCTCAGAGTCACTGGTGAATACCCCTGCATGGACTTGTGGACTAACCGGCTGCCTGCACACCTGTGTGTAAGTGCATTACTGGGCAGAATCATCTTCACTGCAGCTTCACCTGATGACCAGCAGGTGGAGGCAGACTTCTCTGAAATTCCTGATCTCAAACACATAGGTGAGACTCATTCATTCATCTAGCTTTTGGTAGCAGTGATCTTGTAAGATAATAATTTGTTAAATAATTTTTGCTCATGCATTACACATTCTGAAAGGATAATTTAGAGATTTTTTTAGAGGAGGATATATTCTGATAGCGTGCAATGTGAATCAGTCTTTATAACAGTGTACTATTTTCATGAAATGCATACAAATATCAGTTGTCACTTTATATCTCCCAATATGTCTTATTAAGATTTAAATGCTAGTTTTATGATCAAAGCTCTGTAGTTTTTATTGTGGGGACAAACATATAATGCAATGAAATATCATGTATCAAGACCTATATCAAGAATTATACTAAAATGCCTTTTATTTGCTACAAAAGTAATTTTTTTTATCATGTTAATTTAGGGGCCTTATCAAATGCGTATCAAATATGATAAAGTAGGCTTTATAGAGTTCAAATAAAGTGTCACCAATACTTGTTTTAATGTAGTTTCAGAGATTTTCTATGGACTTCAGTGGTGTGAAGAAATGGAGCTTTCACCCCCCATGGTGTCTGAATATCACAAACTGTTGCAGACCTGGAGTTTAGAGCAGAGAATCCACAACGACAGCCTGATCCAAACTACTCTGTTTGACACACTTTTCACAAGGTCATCTCATTCATGTGATTGATTTATTTATGTGCATTTTCAATAGTAATGGCCTAGCCTATGTATAAATGTCTTTATTTTGTTTTAATGAGTATAATTCATAGACCCTTTTATCCTTTTTAATCACAGGTCACAAGAAGAGGGCTCCCTCTGGTCACTAGCTCTGGCAAAATGCATGCAGAACAGCAAAATGGAACCAAGCCACATTAAGGCCTTATACGGCAATGTAGAAAGGTAAGATATCCATCATAACACACACACACACACACACACACACACACACACACACACACACACACACACACACACACACACACACACACACAACAAATGCTAACATACACCACCATTCGGAGTCATTAAGATTGTTTTATTGTTTTTGAAAGCTCACGAAGGCTACATTTATTTGATTAAAATAAAGTAAAAACCATAATATTGTGATAGAATAATTTAAATAGCTTGTTTTCTATTTAAATATATTTTAGAATTTTCAGTAGTCATTACCCTAGTCTTTAGTGTCACATGATCCTTCAGAATTCCAAATTGCTGATTAATATTTTTGTACATTTGGTCATTTTTTTTTTCCAGGTTTCTTTTATTTACTCGAAATAGAAATCTTTAGTAGAAATGTCAGCCTAGCCAGCAAGGTGGTTGTGACGTTCATGCTAATTCTGTGGCTTTTTTGTGTGTGTCAGTTTCTTTCCCCTCTCAGAACACAGTGTGAGCACGGTGCTGGTGCTGTGTCCATTTCTAGCCAGTGAAGAGAGAGAATCCCTCATCGCCTTGTGTGTCACAGAGCTCCTTAACTGGCAGGACAGCGAGCAGGACTGCATCGATAGTGAGATTCAAATCATATACACACACCGCACATGATGAGTCGTATAGGCTGAGCAACACCGATCTCACTCACTTAAGTGATGTGAAAGAATAATGTTGTGTGTGTGTAGGTGTGCGGGGCTGCCTGGCCGTGCTGCTCTGCTGTCTACAGGCCGACACGGCTGTGGAGGATGAGATCTTGTTGGCTGTCGTAGCCACGATTGCTGAATGGAGGAACAGTAGAGAGGAGTGGTTCCTCTTCAACAGGTGAGACTGTGCCTCAGCTATGTGTATCTCTGTAATGAGGAAGACGGCAGTGGCAGTCATGTTTATGCCAGAGCTGTAGCCGTGATGCTCAAGTGGGTGATGCAGGTTTTTATTTGCCCTCTTCATTGTAGCTTTCCAATAGTAAACTAAAAATGCATAAAATGTTTAAAAAAAATGTAAATATTTAAAATCTCTCTCTCTCTATATATATATATTATGTATAGAAATATCAAATAAAATATTTCCTATTCCCTCATTACTGTATTTTTCATATAAAACATGTAAAATATAAAATTAATAATAAGTTGTAATAAAAAATAATAGCTATCATAACAATGCTAAATGCATCAAGAATGTGATGCAACTTGAAATAATATGTAACAGTATATAAACATTTTGCCCAAAATGCATTCATAACAAAAACATTCATGCAGAAAAACAGAAAAATTATCAAAATATTTTTCCTATACCATCTATGCTATATTTTTGGAATAAAACATTTAAAATATAAAATCAGTAAGTAATACAAAATAATTATAATAGCTAGAATAACAATGTTAAATGTATCAAGAATGTAAACTTCAAGTAATACATAACAATATACAAACATATTAATGCAGAAAAAGAGGAAAATCACCAAAAACGGTTTTCATTTTCCTCTTTACTATGACATAAGAATAAAAATACAAAATATAAATTAATAAGTAATAATAAAAATAATAGCTATCATAACACAATTTTAAACTGAACAAGATTGTGAAGCATCTTTAAATGATGCCTAACAATATATAAACATTTTCTTAAAATTTCAAAATGTTTGAAAAAATAAAAATCAACAAAAAATGTTTTATTCCCTCTTTACTGTATCTTTTAAATATATATTTTAAGTGAATTAAAATTATATACAAATTGAATAAAATTGTTTAATTAATTATATTTATAATTAATTCTAATTATTAAATAAAATAAAATTGAATTAAATAAATTATTTTTTTTACTTTGTGTCCATTTGCAGTGACCTTGGAAAAGTTTCTACCGCAGGACTCTTATTGGCAGTAGAAATGATGCGTTTCTTGTGCTGGATGGTGGATCATTCTCCTACAGTCTTGGGAAACACTCATTGGGATCTCCTGCTCTGCTCAATGCTGGCATGGCTTGAGGTGAGATGAGTTTGTATGCAGTAGACAGGCTCACAGCGACACTTTCCCCTGTCCTTTCCAGAAATTTCCACCTCAGTGCACAATCAAATCTGCATTTTGAATAGATCTTATTTTAACACAAGGTGTAAATGAGATCTGAGATGCTTTACACATATGGCTGATCTTATAAATAATCACACCTACTCTGAGAACCGTGCTGCATACTGACGACAATCTGAGCGAATGTAATTTTTAATCAGTGCAACATGTAATTGTGTGTTTTTCACAGACTGCCAGTGAGAACAGCAGCATGTTCTGGAATCCTTGGGTGCAGCTGTTTGTGTGTGCAAACTGTGAGCTGATTGTAAGGCTGAGTGAGTTTTTCACATCGCCCCCTGCTGGTGTGCAGGAACAGCTTCCTCCAGAGCTGAACTCAGAGTGGAAGGAGTTCTTTTTGGAGGGAATTCACAACCTTCTGCTCTCACTGCTTATTAAGATCCCTGGTGAGTCACCTTAACAAGAACCTTTAAAGGGATAGTTCACCCAAAAATGAAAGTTTGATGTTTATCTGCTTACCCCCAGGGCATCCAAGATGTAGGTGACTTTGTTTCTAAGATTTTTAACACAAACCGTTGCAGTCTGTCAGTCTTATAATGGAGGTGAATGGGAATCATGGCTTTGAGAGTAAAAAAAAAAACATACACCGACAAAACCAAATTAAACCCTGCGGCTCGTGACGATACATTGAGGTCTTAAGACACGAAACGTGCCGGATGTTGTGAACGCGCTCAGGACAGTTGGACATTGCGGTGGATCAGAGGTAAAAAATGATATAAATACTGTTCAGTTTCTTGCACAGACCGATCGTTTTGTGTCTTAAGACCTCAGTGTATCGTCACGAGGCGCAGGGTTAAATTTGGTTTTGTCTGTGTGTTTTTTTTACTCTCAAAGCCGTGGAGCCCATTGACTGCCATTATATGACTGACAGACTGCAACGGTTTGAGTTAAATATCTTTGTTTGTGTTCTACTGAAGAAACAAAGTCACCTACATCTTGGATGCCCTGGGGGTAAGCAGATAAACATCAAATTTTCATTTTTGGGTGAACTATCCCTTTAATGATTTTTATTTTTATTTTTTTATTTTATATCTACACTACTGTTCAAAAGTTTGCGGTCAGTTAATGGTTTTGAAAGACGTCTTTTATGCTCACCAAGGCTGCATTTATTTGAGCAAAAATACAAGTAATATTGTGAAATATTGCAATTTAAAATAACTGTTTTCTATCTTAATATATTTTATGCAACGGTTTGAGTTAAATATCTTTGTTTGTGTTCTACTGAAGAAACAAAGTCACCTACATCTTGGATGCCCTGGGGGTAAGCAGATAAACATCAAATTTTCATTTTTGGGTGAACTATCCCTTTAATGATTTTTATTTTTATTTTTTTATTTTATATCTACACTACTGTTCAAAAGTTTGCGGTCAGTTAATGGTTTTGAAAGACGTCTTTTATGCTCACCAAGGCTGCATTTATTTGATCAAAAATACAAGTAATATTGTGAAATATTACAATTTAAAATAACTGTTTTCTATCTTAATATATTTTAAAATGTAATTTATTAATGGGATAGTAAAGCTGAATTTCCAGTCTTCAGAAATTCACATTAAAAAATATGGTTACAATGTTTTAGGTATTACAGGGTAGAATATTGATGTGTCCAGATGCCCAGCTCTAATACACAGCACTAAAATAATGCAATAAGCATGCTAAATAACAAAACACTTTAATGGAAACAAAAATAAAAAGTAAAAAATAATTTATATAAAACGTAATTATACAGTTATACATAATGTCATGCAGTGACTACTGGGAATGTTCTTTTACTGTTTTTAACCATAAATTGTATTGTATTCACAGTTTCTACAGTTGCAGTAACCACACACTTTTATTATATTATTTTATTATATTACATAGTAAAATTGCAAATAATGTGATTAAACAATTAGTTCTTTTTACAGTAGCATTTTACATTGCAAAACAATTGCAAACATAATTAAAGCTCCATCACTACACAAAACAACCAAAAAAATCTATATCTACAAACCATTCAAATCATGTTCAAATCACGTCTTAGTAATCATGTTTGCCCAGTAGGCATTGTGACTCATCCCTAGTGTTAACCTAGAAATCATTTTATACTACTTGTATCATTTATACTTCTGATGTTTAATGGAAACATGATGTCTGGTGGTTAACAGACTACTGAAATGTCAAACTGTTGTCTCAGTGGACTTTACAGAGCCAGATGACCCTTTGTTCCCCCTGCCGGCATTGAGGGCAGTGGGGGAGGCTCTTACCTACATCCCCGTGGAGCTGCTCACACAGAATAAACTCCCTCCTCGGTTTGTAGCCGACCAGAGGAGCAGTCTGCCAGAGCCCCTCCAGACCCTGCTGAATACCCTCTCACCCCTGCTGCTCTTCAAAGCCCGGCCGTTACAGCTTGCAGTCTACCACATCCTACACAAGTACAGACTCTCTTGCTACAGACTCTCTTGCTTTAGTGAACTTTTACTTCACTCTAACTCCACACAGTAGACATTTAAATAGGTCATATAATGGACAACTTACTGTTTTGAAGGAATAGTTACCTAAAAAGGAATATTTGCTGAAATTTTAGCATTACATCACTTGCTGACCAATGGATCCTCTGCAGTGAATGGGTGCCATCAGAAGGAGAGTCCAAACATCTAATAAAAACATCACAATAATCCACAAACCTCCAGTCCATCAATTAAGGAATTATGAAGTAAAAAGCTGCGTGTTTGTAGTAAATCCATCATTTTCTGGCCAAAGTAGCAGTCCATAATCTACAAGAAAAAAAAAAAAAAAAAAAAAGTCCCTTGTTGTAATCTCACTTCAAAATCCACTGAAATTTGTTGACATTTCTCCAAAAAGTTGAAGTTTTCAGCAAATTTTATTTTATGCGAGAACTTTTCCCAAAGTTCTGCATAATGTAGATATACTCTAAATGCCCTTTCACATGATCAGCAACCATAAGCAAATTAACATATGAACAAAGTTTTAAAGGTACAGTAGCAAAAACAATCTTTTTAATACTAAAGAGTCAGTGAAAGGGCAGAAAATGGTCATACTAAACTAAATTACAACTATTCATGGTGCAGGAAAACTTGTTTAACATTATAATTGTTAAATGCAAAGTGTAGAATGCCGCATTAAGAAGTCAGCATGTGTCTTACCACCTAGACATTATCTTTGTTTTCTACCTGTTCTGCATCGTCTGCAGAAACGCTATAATGGACTTTCCTGTAAGTTGCTTTGGTAGGAAAGTATCTGTCTAGAACATAATTGTAAATGTAATTGAAATGAATACTCCAAGGGACGGCCGGTTTTTGCATAGCCTTAAGGTCATATTGTACGGAAGAAGTTTAATCCACAATGCATTCCGCTTTGGGTTTAATTAAATATGCTTCATTGAGAGAACAAGCCTCTGGGAGAGAAACAGTTTTATATTCCACGGAGTTAGCTGAGATCTCCTCTGTGCTGTTGCTGAAGTGTGATGTCCATTACAAGTCTTTGAATGAGCTTCAGTGCTGATGTGAAATCATCTCAGGAGAAATGTGAGTGATGTGTTCGTGTCTTACAGGGTGATGCCTTTGTTGCCAGAGAGTGACAGTGAGAGTGCCAGCGCTAAATCTGATGACGAAGATGGAGAAGAACCATGCTTGTAAGACACACAAAGACACTCTTTCACACACACTGGCACTTAAAAGTCTTTGGACTTTAATGCTAAATAGATTCCATTTGGTAAGATTTTTTTGATGTCCATCCATCCATCTTTGTTTGTGTTTGCATTGTTATATTTTTATTTATGTATTTAATAATTGTATTATCTAAAATATAAAATAACTAAAGTAATGCAATAAACATGATCTAAATAACACACAACACCCTGATATACATTGATGATAGCAAAAATAGGGGGAAAATGTATATACATTTATTTATATAATTTCTATATCATATATGATGTAACAGTGACTTCTGGGAATGTCCTTTTTCTGTTTTCATTCAGTTATTCATAGTTTTTCATATTTTCATATTTATTTACTATTTATCTATTTTTTCATAATTTAATTATTGTATTTACTCTTATTTAACGTTTTTTGTTTAGATATCAATTTAAAATGTTATTATTTCAAATATCTGTTTAATGTTTAATATTTAATATTTGTTTTATATTGTTATTTTTTATTATTGAATAAAATAATGCCGCTTCACAAGACGTTAATGGACTGGCGTCATGTGGATTACTTTTTGATTATTGTTATGCTTTTATTATTTTGTTGTATGCTGTTTTATGCTTTTATCAGCTGTTTCTGATGGCACCCATTTAGCCTAGAGGATCCATTATTCAAATATTGTATTATTTACTCTTATTTAACTGTTTGTGTTATTTAAAATATCAATTTAAAATTATTATTTAGTTATTATTAGCTATTATTTATAATATCTGTCTAATATATATTTATGTTTTATTTATATATATATATATATATATATATTATTTTTTTTTTTGTTTATTTATTTGTTTTGTTTTTTCTGGGGTCACCCACAAATTTTATGTTATCTAGATGACTTACCGTGTGCACTTCCTGTAGGTCTCCTCCAGCAGCATTGATGAGCATCCTTTCTGCCACAGAAGAGCTCTTGGAGAATATTCTAGGTGGCGTGCAAGTGGGTGAGTTTGCAGTGGTGCAACCCCTCAGTATGGAGCACTGCTTCATTCTGGGATATCTTCTGGCCTGGAAACTCCTCTTCACCTTCTTCAAGGCTTCTTCATCTCATGTAAGTAAAAAAATGCACTGTCATAATGCGCTGGAAAGCTGTTAATCATTGTCTCATCTAGAGGTCGACCGATATGGGTTTTTCTCTGGCCGATGCTGATGCCGATATTTAGAAATCAGGGCAGCCGATATATGATGCAGATTTTTTGGCCGATGTGTTTGGCCGATTTTGTTTTCCTTTTTTCCCCTTCATCTCATAAAATATATTTTAAGTAAATGTTTATTGCAGGGTACAAGATAGTACAAGTAGTAGTACAAGGTATAATACATGGATCAAAACTTAAAGGGATAGTTCACCCAAAAATTACAATTCTGTCCTTAATTACTCACCCTCATGTCGTTCTAAACCCGTAAGACCTCCGTTCATCTTCAGAACACAAATTAAGATATTTTTGATGAATTCTGAGAGCTCTCTGACCCTCCCATAGACAGCAATGTAATTACCCCGATCAAGGTCCAGAAACGTAGCAAGGATATATAGAGGTTTTCCATTTGACGCTGTAGTAGAAACACACCTCAGAGGGTACGGCGTTCTGCAACAACGCTTAGCTGCCCGCAGATGCGTCTGCCTATAAATCGGCCTAACTTGCAGCACAATCGGCCGTTGCAGATTAATTAAAAAATGCCAAAAATCGGCCCGGTCGACCTCTAGTAGGGCTGGGATAATAAATTGATTCATCGCAAATCGAGAAATGATTCTGCATCGATTCTGAGATTTTCCGAAGGCATTTAGTTTTTAACAGCAGATGGCACTGCGTGCTTTAGAAATAGCCGTATTCTGCTTGCTTCCAGTTCCTTACACATGGACCACTTTAACCTAAAATAATCATTCATAAAGTTCGAAAAGGATGAAGCGAATTACAAGGATGTTCACAGTGGGCTGTGTTTACATTAATCTCGCATCATAAAAGCATAAAAGCATAAACCGATGTGCAAGTGCATTTAAACACTTACATTACTCAGCCGAACGCACAAGCGCTCTTCTTCGTGAGCATTTGAGTGTGCGGTTAAAAACTAGCCTAGAGTGCCATCTGCTGTTAAAAACTAAGCTCAGAATCGATTCGAGAGAGAATCACGATGTATTCCGAAATCTCCGAATCGATCCACGAATCGCGATGCATCGATTTATTGTCCCAGCCCTAACTTCTAGTTTCATCCTTTTTGATAGACTTTTAACAGAGACATTCTAGAGGTTAAATGATCTGTCAGATGTGTCCGTCTCATTGTGACAGAAATATTGAGTGATAATGTCACAGCTTTCATCTCCACAGCTCTTTATGATTTTGAGTGAACGTAAAAAAGGCCACAGTACTTATTTGTAATGCAAGCAACATGACATTTCGTTTACGTTGCGAAACCGTCTGTTTTTGTTTTTCAGCTGCGAGCTCAGTACTCTTTGCACTTGAAAAAGACTCGTTCTCTTCATAAACTCCTGCTCCACCTGTTCCGTCTGATGCCAGAGAACCCATCAGTGCCTGGACAACCAGCAGAACCCTCGGGCAAAGAACCCAAAACCTTCTTCACTGAGAGTTTGTCTCTCGCCCCCCGGAGTATGTTGCAGATCATTTAGAACTGTGATTCTCACCACAGGATTGAACACACTACAAAAATTACTTATTGAAAATAAACATCTTGCTAAAATCAGGCATTAAAATGAATAAATATATTAATATATGTATTAACATTATTACAAACTGCATAGACCCAACAATATGCGATATTATTAATAATTTTTACTAAAATAATTTTTTTGTAGTTGTTTGTTTGTTTAGATGGATTTTTTTATTTTTATATTTCCATTTTTAAAGTTTTAGCAATTTTTTTGTGCTTTTGTCATTTTTTTAATATTTCTGTTTAGCTATAATAGTTCTGTATATAAGTATATAATTCTGTTTTTATTCTAATTTAAATTTTTTTTTTATTTTAAGTATTTATTTTATTTCAGCTTAATTGCTGAAAATTTAATGGTTTTAATATAAAATGTAATAGTTTTTAATAGTTTAATAGTTAACCGTTAGCATTACCAACACTACCTGCTACCCGTGACCTGATCAGAACAGATCTTTGGCCCATCAGTTGACAACCAATGATTTGTAACATTTATGTATTTCTCTCTTATCTGAGGTCATCTCATTAGGTGTGTGTGTGTTTTCTAGAAACTGATGGTCTGCAGTTTGAGGTTCCCCATCTGGCCTGCTTGGTGTACTATGGTGCGTTAAAGGACTTGCCTGCAATGGTGCGTCTGTGGTGGAACAGCCAAGAGAAACGTGTCTTCAGCACGGTGGATAAATTCACCAGCAAGTATGTCAGCGGCGTTTTGTCTGCGCAGGAGATCGCATCTGTACAGTCCAGCACCCAGACTTTTGAGAACATGATGGTGAGCCGTGGTGGAACGTTTAAGTGAAAGAAAGTGCTCTGTGCTTAAGTGGTTTGATGAACTGTAATGGGATGTGTTTTTTTCCCAGGTGAAAGCACGGTCTGCCACGCGGGAGGTGATCGCGACTTACTCTGTCGACGATATCTTCATAGAGCTGGTGATTCAGCTGCCTCAGAATTATCCGCTCGGCTCTATCTCAGTGGAGAGTGGGCGGAGAGTGGGCGTGGCTGTTCAGCAGTGGCGCAATTGGATGCTTCAGCTCAGCACGTACCTCACACACCAGGTACAGGAAGTAGAAATGTTCTCAGTCTAAACTTTTTTTTAGATAAATGCAGTAACATTTAGCTTAAGAAAAAACTTTTAAAGTTAGGAAAAAAACTATACACTACTGTTCAAAGGTTTGTGGTCGGTAAGCTTGAAAGTCTCTTAAGAAATTAAAATAACTCTTCTCTATTTCAATATATTTTAAAATTTATTCCGGTGATGTTAAAACCGAATTTTCATCATCATTACCCCAGTCTTCAGTGTCACATGATCCTTCAGTATGCTGATTTGCTGCTCGAGAAACATTTCTTATTATCATTGTTGAAAACAGTTGTTCTGCTTCATATTTTTGTTGATAGTGTGATATATTTTTGTAGGATTCTTTGATGCATAAGAACTACAAAAGAACAGCATTTTTTTAAAAATAAAAATGAATGTAATGTAATAATTAATTAATGTAATTTTAATTTTCATCCTTGCTGAAAAAAGTTTTACATTCTTTAAAAAAAATCTTACTGAACATTTAAGCAATTTAGATGTAATATATATATATTTTTTCTAAATATTTTTACCTAATTTTAAAACTTGTTTTTGGAAATCTTTAAACTGGCTTTAAAACACGTAATATAAGGCATAACACAAGGTAGTGCTGTTATAGAGAAACTAAATATAAAGTATTTGGTCACTTAAGCCACATATAAAAATGAATTTTATTGTGTTAGATAAAAAAAATATCAAACCAAGTGGCATCTGGAAACAAATGATGCAATAGCTTTTGTCAGAACTAACTTCATTTTTTGGGTCATTGTTGCTTTAACCAAAGTCCCAAAGTCATTTTTAGTGGATTTAGAATAATAATAGTGGAATTGGGGTAATTTGAGATATGAAATGTTTTGCTTGAAATGTGATCTCTGTTGTTAAAAATTGCTACTGGGTTCCTCGGGTTGATTTTTTTAAAATCAAATGCAGTGATATTCATACTTTTTTTTAATTTTTAGATTTGAACACTTTTTGGGACTGATGTTAATGTTGTCTCGTCTGTTTATGTTGGAGTTGGACCAGTTGGACTGGTTTATTAAAGTAATAGTTAAATGCTCTGAGTGATTTATTTTTTTTTTAATATGAATAACTAAAAATGGCTAGACTAATTTAGATGATATGTTTGGTAGAATGGCAGTATTCTGGAAGGTCTGTCGCTGTGGAAGAACAATGTTGACAAGCGTTTTGAGGGGGTGGAGGACTGTATGATCTGCTTCTCTGTCATTCACGGATCCAATTACTCGCTGCCAAAGAAAGCCTGCCGTACCTGCAAAAAGAAGTTCCATTCTGCCTGTCTGGTGAGTGCCACATACACAATCTTTTGCTCTTCCATCATAGTTATTTTTAGATGAAGGTTTTTTGAGAGTAGTAAGTGTAGTTTTGAGCTTTTATGTTATTTTACAAATTTACATCACTATCTGTAATATCTGCAATTTAAAGTTAACATGGCACCCATTTTACTTCTGTAATCTGAAGTATTTGTGTGAAACAGGATATTCAATGGTATTCAGAAAGTGAATAATCTCAATTTTGATTTCATGTTTAGTTTGAATGTTTTTTATTGGTAGTATGACTGGATCCCTTTCAAATCATAGGTTTAAAATCCTATAGGTCACCAGTGCACTTTTGAAAAATGAAATTGAAAATTATATAATTTCCCATCCGCAGTGAAGTTCTCAATCTGTCACCATTTATTACTCCAATTCTGCAGATATTTCAGAATCAGCAAAATGTGCAACCTTGAATGATCTCGAACGCTTCTCGTTCCTCACTGACCGCTTTTTTCCATTTCTTTTCATTCCCCAGTATAAATGGTTCACATCTAGCAACAAATCCACATGTCCTCTGTGCCGAGAGACTTTCTTCTAAGCTCTGTCTCCATGGACACAAATAATAGGTGAATGACGTCCTCGGCAAACAGCTGACTCGTAAAGAAATGTTCTGTTCGTTTGTTTGTACATACGCTTTTTGCAGTGCTGCAAATTACCGTGGCCTTTTAGTTTCTGACTCTGAAGATGCACCCAACAACACCCGTCACAAACAACGAAATGAACAAACGGTAGGAATTCCAGAAAACAAAGTACCCAGACTGGATTAAAGACAGCTTGACAGAACAATGAAGGCTGAACAAGCCTGCGGATTCATGGCCTTAAAGGAATAGTTCACCAAAAATCAACATTTTGTCATTATTTGCACATACTCATGTCATTCCAGACCTGTTTCATGTTATTATTATTTTTTCTGTGGAACACAGAATTTTGAGGGATATTGACACTCTTTTCCTCAACACATTTGTCAAGCCCCCCCAAAAAAACAGTATGAATAAAAAAAAGTAAGTATACTACAATATGCTATAAATAGAAGTTATATGGTAGCTTAGTGAAAGGAATGGCACACAACTTAGGTTTTTGTTCTCTTTTTGTTTTAAATAAAAATGTAGCTGCATACAGGTTTGGGATGACATGGATAAATAATCACAAAATGTGAATTATTTTGTGTGTGTATACTATTTCTTTAAATTCTATTTTAATGTGGCAAGATGGTTAATCACACATCAGGTTACATAAATTTCCAATTCACAAATAAATCTAACTGTTCATAGTTTCTATTGATATGGAAAAGAATGTATTTTGCTCTGATAAATGTGGGACCGTATGGATGACCTGTATAGAAATAATGAACCGAGTTTTGGCTTTTAATCTCAGCTTGATGATCCTATTTTGTATAATGACACATAATGCTGTATGCAGCAGAAATATCTGTTTGCCTTGATCTTTAGTTGTCATGGATTGTGTAATATGACACAATCTGTGGTCCTGAAATACAGATGTTTGTCATACTTTCAACCTCACTGTTTATCATACGTCATTTTACGTAATCTGCTTCTGTCAATCAGATTGACAGTGTTGTCACACTATCTGTGCCTTTGTGTCTGTTCCTCAGAGTCACAGTAGCTTATCTATTGAAGCTGCAAGGTAAGCTGCAGTTTGTATTTACGCAGGGAAGACATGCATTGAAGAATAATTTCAGAGGCAAAAAAGGTTGGTGATCAAAGCACATCTAAATCCATCTGTTGCTTGGCTATTAATATTTAATAGATGTTCACATTTAAGAGCCACATGTATTGCATGATGCAGAACACTACCTGAAACAAATATGAACAAAACCATGTGTCGTCTCTAGCCATGTTTAAATTTTAAACTTGTTCATGTTATTGAAGCTTATGTAAGTAGTGAGACAGGAAAAGACTTTGATCTTCAATCCCATATGGCTGTGGGTTTCCCCTACACAACCAGTGTGACCAAGTGGTTTACACATTATGTTGTCAAACTACCTCATGACTACAGAGCTGGTTTTATTAGCAGAAACATGCTTAATACACATGTATTATAATGTAATTACACTGTTATTACATTGTAATAACAGTATAATTTAGAAAAACACTAGCACATCATGTATATGTGTGTGCATATCATTATATCCATGTGCATAATAATAACACAAGTATTTGCATGTATTTCTCAAATGCAAAGCCTGCACTCTCTCCTATCAGTCATCCTCATTCTGTATTGTTGTCTGTATCTGTTGCCCTATACGATGTGACTGAGGCTTATCTCCTGAGAGAGGATGGAGCAGAGGTCCCCCGAAACCAGAAAGAAAAGATAATTTTCTGTTGCATGCAGAGGAAGCTAATGCTTCTGGGTGACGAGAGGATGGATTTAGAGCTCTTGGGGAGATTTAGCCACCTTATCTATGATAAAAATCAATAGCGGTAAAGACTACAATGAGCACCGGGGAGACGGGATTGTTGGAAGGCTCAGGATATGTTATGCGAGGAAACGCATATGTTTTAGTCACTTTCCCGTGCTAATAGGACTGCTGTAATAGTTAACGACATGTCAGAGAGGGGAAAAGGAAAGAATGAGAGGAAGAAGAGAAAAGGTCAACATTCTAGATTTCACAGGGAAAGTTTTGCAGAGTTCACACGTATAATGAGCACTGTCACAACATCTTCCCCTGATTTCCTCTCGCAAAAGCCTTTTATCGGATTTATTATGCCCAGGATGCCAGTAGCAATTTCAGTGTTACTGTAAAATGCTAACCCCTTAGCTCCTATTTCTTGGAAGCATGACCAATTAGACGGTGGCTGCTGGCGCCAAAATTGCAGTGGTTCTCAGGTCTCAGGTCTGTCTCGCTGGCGTTTGAGTCATTTATTGTTGTAATGGAGGTTTTGTTTTCATTACACGCTTGTTTGGAAGTCATTAGGTAATTAAACATGACACATGTATTCACTGGAGTGCTCTGAGCCGATGCGGTGTTTTACAACCTTGATGCCTTAAAAACTGTCCCATCATTGTTCATAAGCTTCAAGTATTGAACTCACGGCTGATATTTCCACAAGGCAGCTACGGATTTATGTGAACCACTAGGTGGCAGCATTGGATGGCGTCAGTGCATGTTTGACATGGGATTTGATGCTTTTTAAAATCCATCTTCAGAGATGTTTTATTCAATTCGCTCAGTGTCAAGAGAGGGTTATTGCTCTTAAAAAGTATCAAACCAAAGCCATCAGAAAAAATTTACTGTTCTCTATTCTCTGTGCAAAATGAGGATAGATAGATAGATAGATAGAGTAGCTGAACTTTCAGGAATAAAATAAATGTAACATACTCAGGTTCTTGTATATTGTATATAATGCTTTATAATGTTCTTTAGTTTAGCATTGTGCATCAACAAACTCACTTTATTAAAGCTGCAAGCTCTCTGTCTTACAGCAAACTCTTATAATCTTAATGCAATCGGTGTTCTTCCTGCCATTTCAGAATGTGTGTGTGTTACAGAAAGCGTAGGCAGGGCCAGAGTTGCATGTTCAGTTTTCAGCATAATGCTGCTGCGAGAACTAGTGTGCGGGGCCTAGTTAATATTCAGTCCATCCTGACCCATTTGAGGACTGCTGGTACTTGCAGAGTTGTCGCGCCTCAGTTCAGTGCTGTAGGCTTCTTTTCAGCTCTCTAAATAGCAGCTTGTCACTGCTGCTCTGCCAGCACAATGAAACCAGGCCAGCTCTCCTCCGCCTTCTTTCCACTTTCATTATTACCATTAAAGTCAAAAGGGTCTGGCTGCAGCTGGCGCTTGCACTCTCATGTGCACGCCTGAGAGTGCAAGCGCCAGCTGCAGCCAGACCCTTCTCATTAAAGTAGCCAATTTGCATGGCCAGTGGTTTGGCTGACCCCTAGTGGAGACCGGCTCTGCTGTTCTGGCTTTAATTTTTTTTGTGCGTCTAGTTCTACACTTGGCTATATTAGGAAATGCCCTTGTTTGACGAGGAGGTCACTTCTCTGCTCTCACATTTTTTCTTTCTACCCACTGGCAGAAGAAAAATGAGGATTTATCCAATCTCATCTAGGAGTTTGGCTATTGAATGGACAGGAATTAGCCAGTTGGAAAACAGTCACTTTGCCCTGAATTCACTTTTCATTTCTCTTACTTGATTTCTGTTGCATAACAAAAACTGTAGTTTAGCAAATCAGTATGTTATGTATATATATATATATATATATATATGTATGTATGTACGTGTGTGTGTGTGTGTGTCTTTCATTAAGAAGTTTTCATTATTAAGAAGTTTTCATTATTAAGTAGTCAATTATAGGAATTATTAAACAAAAATACTGTGAAATAACTGTTTAACTAAAATTACCTGATGAAGCAACTGGCATTTTGAGTGTTTCAGCATGACGTTGCAGGGGTCAGGTATAAGCTCCTAGAAAATTCAAGTTTACAAGGTGTAATTACGAGTTCTACAAAGACCTGAATGCTTTTTACAAGTCAGAGTCTTATACCGGTAATTGCTGTAATTCCGGTATGTCGTTAAGTCACTTTTTGTTAAAAATATAAATTTGAAGCCTTGCCATGTGACTCATCCTACCTCAAATCTTCTGACTTTCTGAGGTGTGCTGCCTGTTTAAATGATCAGAAGATCAATTTTGCCTGACAGATGATAAAAGTGTGAAAAAAAACCCTCCATAGACTTCAACTGAACGAGGCACTAATGACTTCTCTATCAAAGAAAGTTGGGCTTTTTTGAGTAAACAACCATCTAGAAACCAACCAGAACACTCCAACAAGTGCATAACATGGTATGGGGTCTGAATACCATAGCAACATAGAAATACTCTGGCATTGTGTGACACTTTTTTTCAGAATATATAAAAACAAAAGTTAAAAATGTCTTTTATAACATTGAAAAGGTCACACTTTATTTTTATTTTAATTCTCGCTATTAACAAACCATTAAAGAGATATCAAAAATGAAAGTGTTGTCAGTAATTACTCACCCTTATGTCATTCCAACCCTGTAAGACCTTTGTTCATCTTCGGAACACAAATTAAGATATTTACATACGTAAACAATGTATGCTGTTCTGTGTCAGCAGCACTGGGGCTTTAATTAATGTTGTCACGTAACAAATCTGTTCAAATATAAAATTAAATGAATTGCTAATTACTACAGTTAAATAAAAATGTAAAGCCTGTACAAATATTAGAAATCGTGAATATAAATATCCTAATTGGGAATCATGTAAAGAATTAAAATAAAATAAAAACAGTGCAAATTTCATTTATCTATTATAACATTTATGTAGTTTTGTTCGCTTGGCTGTTTCCTTATAAAAGTCCAGAAATTGGTCAAGTTTTTCGTCAGGTGTCTTTTTTAATTATATGATGTCATTACGTTGCTGTCTTGCCGCCAGCCAATCGCTGCATTGCTGATCATGGTTTTGAGTATCAATACATAGCCCCTTTTAAACCAACCCGTGAATGCGCAATTATCTCAGATAACTCAATCCAGCCATACTAATCATCAACAACAGCTGCGTTCGAAGAACCGAATTAGCCAGATCCTGATTAGCGTGACGATATAATCTTGGATGTGACATTTCATCTCGGATGTAATAAGTGACGTACGAAGAATGGCCCCCTGTACTCGGATACGCTGTTTACGTCAATTCCGCTTTGATCTGAACATAAACAACATATCCGCAAACATATGTTGCATACATTGAATGTTACGAATTGTTGAATAAAGTCATTATTTTTGTTTTCTTTGCGCACAAAAAGTATTCTCATTGCTATGTAAAATTACGGTTGAACCACTGATGTCACATGGATTGATTATTTTAACGATCTCCTTGCTATGTTTCTGAGCCTTCATCGTGTAAGGATCCTTGCTGTGGAGGGTCAGAGAGCTCTCGGAATGCATCAAAAATATCTTAATTTGTTTTCCGAAGATGAATGAAGGTCTTACAGGTTTGGAATGACATGAGGGTGAGTAATTAATGACAAAATTGTCATTTTTGTGTGAACTATCCCTTTAACTACAAGTTTTGCCTCAGTAAACTCCTAATTTTCTGCGTATTAATAGTAAGGTAGTTGTTAAGTTTAGGTATTGGGTAGGGATGTAGAATATGGTCATGCAGAATATGTGCTTGGAAAAATGTGCCTGTGGTGATATTACGTTGCTTCAGGTATATTTGTGATGTCCTGTAAGTGGCTTGGAAAAGCGCATGCTGTTTAATCCGAAACAGATGAACTTGGCAATGTTTTATTGTGTTGGTTGTTGTAGGTATCGCAGGAGTGCCATCTGTGCCATCAGTGCCGTTAAAGGTTAATGCTTAATTGCATTTAAAAATATCATACCATCTACATTAAAACCCTACACTAAACCTAACTGATAGTGTTATAAAAAGCTATTTGCCATCTGCTGAAGCAACTATGCTATTTTAGCTTCCTTGTACAAGTCTTTGAGCTCTTTTAGTGGGCATGTTTACTATATCAGAAAAGCCATTTAAATGGAGCTGGTTATGTGATTCAAACTTCACAAATCATGTGCTGCGGTAAAAGTGTTTTGAGGTCATAGCATAGGATTGCAAAAGGGACTGTACTAACATAATTCTTTATTAATCAAAAATCTGCCACTTTAATCATGATATGTGTGAAAAGAATAAAAGTTGTTGGTGTTTAACTGCGACCTAGTGCTCATTTGAGCTGAAGACTGCAGTGAATTGTATGTGTATAGGTATGTTTTTGGAGTTTTGCCAAAATGTAGGTAAAAGCACATTTTCCCAGTGAGCCTAGGTTGAGTTTTATGTCGAGCTCAATTGTGTCTTCCAAACCCCCTTAGCTGTGATAATGCACTCCGTGTCTTATTGCTTTATTAGTCTTTAAATTCTGCATGCATTCTGCCAAACTCACCCCTCATCGCAGACGTCTTTGTCAGCACATGCAGCTTGTCTCCTTTCTTCTGATTGGAGGGCGGGAGGAAGCGGGGTGGAGAGGCTGTGATATGTACCCAGATGGCTTCTCGCTGTGGCTGTAGGCCGACTCCCATGCGCCACACTCTTTAATCTCCCTCAGCTGTGAAGCCGGGATATCTAAATTAGAGAGGAGAGGAGAGCGGAGCTGCCATTCTCCATGCTTCAGGTTGTTTATTTGCTGTGACTGGGTTGCAGAGGTAGAACAAATGGGGAGCCCAGGGAGAGGCTTAGGACTGCGACTCAGCTAAGAGCCTTTTAAGAGAGGGGCCATTAACGCCAGTCCTCCGCTACACGGGCCGCCACGTGAAGGAACAGCCACAGGTGGGAGAGGATAGGCTGTAACAATGCATCCGAGGCAAATGCGTCGCTACTTACCCTAGCAGATTTGTAAACAGACAACCAACTCCAGACCATCCGCAGTCCCCTAAATCGAAACTCTATTCATTACGAGGAAAACCTCTAGCAGCTCGCCGTTCAGCGGGTGAGGACGACCTCTGCCCGCATCATCCCTTGTTCGCGCAGAGCGAGGCTGTTGTTTACGGAAAGCGTAGTCTGTTTATGGGAGTATGCTAATGAGGTCATAGCCTCTAGGTCTTGAGATCAGAGAGGCTCAGCGTGGAGCAGGAGCCCGAGGCGGCCGCCTCACGGGGATCTGAAGGGAGAGAGTGTCTTACATGACAGTAATTCTGAAAACAATTTTTATAAGGCCCTGTTTATGGCATGCTCGGTGGCAGAAAGGCTGTTTGCTGTTGAGATGGCTGAAATACTTATGAGATGCTACAATCAAAGTCAGCGAGACTGCTGGGGTGAAGGGATGCTTTTTTTTATTCTGACATGGGAATTATTAGGGTAATCGAAGAAACTTTGTTTTTGTTCTATACCATTAAGCAAATCCTAATTGCCAATTACCTTGATTTATAATCTAAAATGCTCCTCAAGAGTTCATTTAATGGTGCATTGGTAATTGAAGATGGTAATTGCTTTCTTAAAATAAGAATGAGGTGTTGTTTTGGTTTGGTACGTTTTTGTTGGTGTTAAGCACCCAGAAATAGGATATAATGGTAGATGCTGTGTTTTGGATGCATTTAGTTGAGAAGATCCTACTATACACTCAACAAATGAAGGTTCCTTATTGGCATCTTTTGGTTCTATTAACAACCTTTAACATCCATGGAACCTTTCCATTGCACAAAAGGTTCTTTATGCTGAAAAAAGGTTCTTAGAACATTCAAATGTTCATCACAATAAGAAAAAAATTGTTCTTTTAAGAACTGTTCACTGAAAGGTTCTTTGGGGATTCCAAAATGGTTCTTCTATGGCATTACTGCGAGGAAAAAAAAACCTTTTGGAACCTTTATTTCCAAGAGTCTAGTGTCAAGGCTCTGGGGTGGCGGATGCAACTTCCTATCAGTATCAAATATAATGCTGATTACACTGTAGGCCGACTCCCAAGCGCCACACTCTTTAATCTCCCTCAGCTGTGAAGCCGGGATATCTAAATTAGAGAGGAGAGGAGAGCGGAGCTGCCATTCTCCATGCTTCAGGTTGTTTATTTGCTGTGACTGGGTTGCAGAGGTAGAACAAATGGGGAGCCCAGGGAGAGGCTTAGGACTGCGACTCAGCTAAGAGCCTTTTAAGAGAGGGGCCATTAACGCCAGTCCTCCGCTACACGGGCCGCCACGTGAAGGAACAGCCACAGGTGGGAGAGGATAGGCTGTAACAATGCATCCGAGGCAAATGCGTCGCTACTTACCCTAGCAGATTTGTAAACAGACAACCAACTCCAGACCATCCGCAGTCCCCTAAATCGAAACTCTATTCATTACGAGGAAAACCTCTAGCAGCTCGCCGTTCAGCGGGTGAGGACGACCTCTGCCCGCATCATCCCTTGTTCGCGCAGAGCGAGGCTGTTGTTTACGGAAAGCGTAGTCTGTTTATGGGAGTATGCTAATGAGGTCATAGCCTCTAGGTCTTGAGATCAGAGAGGCTCAGCGTGGAGCAGGAGCCCGAGGCGGCCGCCTCACGGGGATCTGAAGGGAGAGAGTGTCTTACATGACAGTAATTCTGAAAACAATTTTTATAAGGCCCTGTTTATGGCATGCTCGGTGGCAGAAAGGCTGTTTGCTGTTGAGATGGCTGAAATACTTATGAGATGCTACAATCAAAGTCAGCGAGACTGCTGGGGTGAAGGGATGCTTTTTTTTATTCTGACATGGGAATTATTAGGGTAATCGAAGAAACTTTGTTTTTGTTCTATACCATTAAGCAAATCCTAATTGCCAATTACCTTGATTTATAATCTAAAATGCTCCTCAAGAGTTCATTTAATGGTGCATTGGTAATTGAAGATGGTAATTGCTTTCTTAAAATAAGAATGAGGTGTTGTTTTGGTTTGGTACGTTTTTGTTGGTGTTAAGCACCCAGAAATAGGATATAATGGTAGATGCTGTGTTTTGGATGCATTTAGTTGAGAAGATCCTACTATACACTCAACAAATGAAGGTTCCTTATTGGCATCTTTTGGTTCTATTAACAACCTTTAACATCCATGGAACCTTTCCATTGCACAAAAGGTTCTTTATGCTGAAAAAAGGTTCTTAGAACATTCAAATGTTCATCACAATAAGAAAAAAATTGTTCTTTTAAGAACTGTTCACTGAAAGGTTCTTTGGGGATTCCAAAATGGTTCTTCTATGGCATTACTGCGAGGAAAAAAAAACCTTTTGGAACCTTTATTTCCAAGAGTCTAGTGTCAAGGCTCTGGGGTGGCGGATGCAACTTCCTATCAGTATCAAATATAATGCTGATTACATTTCACTCAGAATAATTATGCCTAAAGTCTTATTAGAGCAAACTGAATTGCCAGACTCAACCATAAATTTGTCAGGAAGATCTTTGAACTTCAGGTGAATCCTTTATAATTCTATTGCCATCATTAAATGAGGGAGTAAAAATACAACAACAAAAAAGTCATCTAATACTACTACTAGTTTGAGGTTGGTTTCATTTTTCTGTATATATATGTCTCTCTTCAAGGGTAGAACTAGTAGGGAAAAATGTAATAAGGCTTTGCAGTTTTTACGACTTGAAAGTGGATGTCTCACTTATAGATTCTAACAAGGTCACAGTTGTCAACAAGTGGCAAGGCCGTAGAGTGGTATACTGTGGCCTGAAGCAAACAACATTTCTCATTATCCTATTGGAATGCTTAGTGTATGAGCAGCCGAGGAAATCTGGACGCCCATCGCTGGGTCGAGATCCAAGGTGCTCCGAGCTCTGTCACAGGCCAACTCATTCTGCTGATATATGACTGGCTCAAAAAACAACCTTCAAGCTGTAATTTCTCTCTCTTTTAAAGTCTCTATGCCTCTTTTCATCACTTAAAAAAAAAAAAGATAACTTTTTTTCTGATTCTGGATCTGGGCAGATACAGTGTTGTAAGAGGCATGATGTGTATGTATAAGTTGTTGGACAGAATACATTTTATAATACGTTTTATAATAAATGTATGTAATTATGTTATAATAAATTGTATAATATTATATAATATTTTTACACAGCTCTGTGGAGTACTCGATTCTGATTGGTCAGCCACCACATTCCGAGGTATGTTATTCTCTGATAATAACCGGTAAAAACTAATAACACAGACTCATCCGGGTCACTACAGTTGGCGCTATTCGCTTGCTGGGAACATTTTTATATGTATACACTACATACTATAACAGCTGTACTGATTCAAGACTTTTGGTGTTAACTACAATAGCGTAAATCAGATGTCAGACTTAATAAGTTGTTTGAATTATTAAGGTTCTTTTGGTTTGCATCCATCAAGTACAATGCATCTATATAAAGTATTTAATTTGCTGGATTATACTCCAAAAATGTGCTCATTTAATATTTAATATATTATATAATATAATATGTGACCCTGGACCACAAAACCAGTCTTAAGTCGCATGGGTATAATTTTAGCAATCCAACAATACATTGTATGGTTGAAAATTATAGATTTTTTTTTATGACGAAAATCATTAGGATATTAAGTAAAGATCATGTTCCATGAAGATATTTAGTAAATGTCCTACCGTAAATATATA
>NW_015547672.1:0-5118 GCF_001515605.1 Sinocyclocheilus anshuiensis | reverse complement strand
TTCAAAATGTAATAATCACTTTAATGTAGCTTGCGCTCACTGTTGTACACAGAAGCAGTTCCGGGCGGATGACACATGGAGGTCGGCTTTGCGCATATGCCACTCAGAAGTCCGTGTGAGACACTTTTTTTTTTTTTATGGATGGGCGCTTTTTATCTAACAACTTTTGGACGGATGCATGCAGCACCCGCTGAGTGCAATGAAACAGCTTGAAAGATCAAAGACAATTTTTAATATAACTCCTACTGCATTCGTCTGAAAGCAGAAAGTCATATACACCTAGGATGACTTGAGGGTGAGTAATTTATGGACTAATTTTCATTTTTGGGTGAACTAACCTTTTAATTTAAACTTGAATCGGATATGTAATATTCCTGATTTGTATTAGTTAAAGTTATGCAATTAGTAAAAAGTCCATGCAGGACCTGCATACTTAGGCACACACCTGAACATGAAGTCTCAACAGTCGTTTCCTTGCCCGGGTACGTCCCTCTCCCCGGGCCCTAATTAGTTTTAACGAAAAGTCATTATGCCATGGCAGCGTGGACACACTTGCAGGTGGTTGGAATCGCACACTAATTGAAAAACAGTAATTAAAACCCCAGGTAGCTGGCCATGGCATTCACCAAGAAAGCCAGAGTGACACAAAAAGTTGTGAGGTTGGCATGAGTGTCACAAGACGCTTCATGAAAGAGAAACCTGTCCATAAAAGCCTCACTTTTACAGCCAGTCCGATATTACTTTGTGTAATCGCCCCCAGCTCAGCAAACCCGGCTGTTTTCAGAGAAAAGGATCAGACGGAGGATGAAGTGGTAACTTTGAGATTGATGGGAGCCAGACAGGCACAGGACTCAACCGAATGAGAAACTGTCAGTCAGCCTGTTTATTGGTGGTCATTATTGAAAAGGGAGTCGCTCTTCTGCATTGATTTACAGTTGACACCAGCAAATCAGCTCTAGTCACTTCCAGTCTAGCAGGGCATCAGCTGCTATTTGAATTCATGGCTTTGCAGCTAATGTTTCACATCTCTCGTGGCTGAGGTTTGGCCCATCTGATCACAGTAAGTTCACTGTGCTGTCTTCAGTTGTGTGATGTCAATGGCAGACACTGTTCTCACATGGCTGTGCTGTCAAGCATCTAAAGTCTATAAACCTCAGGGACTGGGACTTAAATTCGCAGCCCATATGGTGTGAATGCAGTAAATAATTCGCTCAGTCGAGTGAAAAAGTATCATCGGAGCAATCTGTTGTTATGAAAGTGTGAGCACGGGGTTGAACAGGTATTGCTGTCGCCTTTCAGAACTGTTTGGAGCTATTGAACAAAACATGATTTGCTTATTCCACAACTGACACCTAATTGCTAAAGCCAGAGCGGGAACTGAAACAATGAACAACAAAACTGTAAAGTGATGTGATGATTGCTTCTCTCAGATCTTTCATTGGTGGCCAGACCAATCCCAGCCAATTGAATTCTGCTGCTATGACTCTAAAAGAGACAGTAGCTGTGTTCCAAATACCATTTTAACATACTTCCCGTACTGTTTCAGTACTACATAGTCTACAGAGTATGCTAAAGCTGGCCGCACACTAGGCGATTTTCAAATCTTAACCGACTTTAAAACCATGGGAGACCACAGACTAGGGATATGCCGGTATCAAATTTTCATGTTGCGATTAATTGCTAATGCTTTTATCACGGTATAGGGTATTTATCACGATATTGAAATTTAGTTTTAAAAAAGCGCTGTCATAATACAGTATAACAGGTTTAATAACTTTTTTCTTATAACAAAAATAACTGAACATTTAAATGCAATAAAGCAATACACAGATTAAAGTGCAAAAGAACTATAAAGACCAATAGGTATCACTTTACAATAAGACCTCATTAGTTAACCTTAGTTAATGCATTAACATTCACAATGAGCAATAGCTACAGGTGCATCTCAATAAATTAGAATGTCGTGGAAAAGTTCATTTATTTCAGTAATTCAACTCAAATTGTGAAACTCGTGTATTAAATAAATTCAATGCACACAGACTGAAGTAGTTTAAGTCTTTGGTTCTTTTAATTGTGATGATTTTGGCGCACATTTAACAAAAACCCACCAATTCACTATCTCAACAAATTAGAATATGGTGACATGCCAATCAGTTATGGGAAAAGTATTCTTAAAATGCATTCAAAATTCTGAATAATTTGTAATATATAATTATTCACAGTATTTAGAAGTGCCCATGATAACAATATCGTGCCTATTCATTACCGTGATATATCGCATTACCGAATACCAGCACAAGTCTACCACAGACATGAAGACAGTTTCAACTGATTTTCAGCCTTATAATCCTCTGAATGCACACACTAGACGATTCGTCTAGACCGCGAGATCACACACTTGATGATTGTAGGGACGATTTCACAGTGACACATAATCTCACAGGGACTCGCGAGATCAAACGTGACTAGAGAGGAAAATCAAATGGAAGACAATCGACGTTGTCAGCTGGCTCTCCCACAAATATTTAGATCACCTCTCAAAAGAATAAAACAAAGGTATGTGAAGAAAATGCAAGATTTTTTTGGATTTGCAATCCATATTAAGCACCCGCGGCAATATTTCAATCATTAAACAGTGCGACAAAACGTTGTAAATACACTTAAAGTGCCGGCTTAATATATTTAAAACAGTAATATTCTCTATATTAATGATGCATAGTTTACATAGGCAAGCAGATGAGGCTGGAATATGAACGCAATCCGCTTAATGGTTCAGTGTTTTCCTTCTAATGGTTTTCTATGGGAAACCATTTAACATGAAACTTTGCACATTGCGTTTATATTCTGGCTTCATCTGCTTGCCTGTACAAAATATACACACAATCAATAAGGTGTTTACTGAATGTCGCCTTTTAATATCTGCGTTTTACTACATTACTACTTAATGCAAACTGCATAAAAATAACTCATTACTACTTGCGTAAAAATAACTGGCGGTCAGTGGAGCAAAGCTTCGTTTTGCCCTCCAGGTGGGCGTTCCTATAAGGGTGTGATGTCACGTGAAAACTATCAATAGAAGTATGCAACATCCAGTAAGTGACGCTTGCTCGCTCTCATTGGCTATCGCGGGTATCATGTCAGAAGCAGCCAGATCAAGAGTTGTAAATATCAAACATGTTTGATATTTACGATTTGAGTTTGGGGAAGCTCCGTCTCAATCGGGAGCAGTTAAATAATTGTAATGACACCACACAATAGAGGATTTTTTGGACAAAAAAATCGCTTGCGACAAGTCGCAAATCGGGCCAACATCCCCCCCCTCCGAAATTAAGTTTCTACAATATTTAGTAGTAGCTTATATTAGCGTAGCTGCTGTTCCAACCAAGCAAACTTGATTTGTTTAACGCAAGCTAAAGAATAATAATGTGCATTTGATCAGATATAACTGCAGTACAAGATTATGAGATACATTATTTGAATGCTTGGCCAAAGAGATGTGTCTTTAATCTAGATTTAAACAGAGAGAGTGTCTCTGTGACTGACTGACTGTGAATAAATACTTACTTCGCAAACTTTATCCTATATGTTCTATATTCTATGGTAGTAAATTGTCTGTCAGGTGCACACATCAAAATCTAGCCTGAAATAGTAGGTCATCTTGGTACTTTTTGCCTATTGGTTTACGAATACTGGACACAGAGCTGGTGCCAGGGTGCCTATCAGGGGGCATTTATATTTATATTCTAATCTGCAATCACTGACACTCATGAAAGCATGCCATCACTTTTGTATGGGCACTGTTTTTTTCACTTTCTCTTTCAAAATCCATCACATTCAGTAGGGAAGGGAGGGGAGAGGAGGGGAAGGGGTGCAAGGCCCATGAATGCCCCCCCCTTGGCGCCGGCCCTGACTGGACATACTATTCTTTTTACATAATTTGTTTTAAGCCTACTTTATTAGTTAAGTAGTCATATTCAGATGCAGCCTTTATAATTAGTGTATCCCACAATGCAGTGTGTTCAACCTGACCTTATATTTCCTGCGTGATGAATGAAACACTATCTTACAAAATTCTATCGTCCTTCCTCAATGCCTGATCAAAAACGTAGCACCTTATTGAGATATCTTGTCCAAATTAAAGTTTCTCTTAAACAGAGCTAGTATGCTTAGCTAACAGTAAACTAACAAATGGAGGAAGGGAATGAACCGACTGCCATGATTAAGAATAAATGTACCAGTTATTTTCTAATATTTCTAAACAGGCACTGTATAGAGCATCCATAAAAAGTTGTAATATTGTATGAAAAAGTTGTAAGTTATTTAAATAGTCAAAATTTCACCTTTTATATTTTGTGAATATTTTTGGTGCCAAAAATAAAAGATTTACAAGTTGTGTCAGGTGAGCAACTTTTTAATCTTTTATTTTTGGCACATTTTACAAAGGCAGTTATTTATTTTTGTAGCAAAACATGTCCAGTATTTTTGTCCTGACCCTGTGGTGATCTCATTTATCTTTGAGTGAAAGATGTTTCTGAATAAAAGTCCAACAGTTTTCCTGAGCTCTCCTGCACCGTTTGAGTTCCCGAGTCCCCGTTCTATGAAGCCCTCTGAGCAATAATGCTACCGTTGACAGGTGATTTACGGAGACTGTTTCCAGAAAGCGGGATTAAGTAAGGACACATATTCAGCTGCCGGACACAGATAGCAGCCGCCGCTGTGTTTATGGATTCTGCTTAAGCAGTGGCTCAGGAATAGTCAGAGGCTCTCAGCTTCACAAGTGCACAAACACAGCACTGAAGTGTAAGCCATCATGTCCTGCTGTGTTACACAGAAATAAAAGGTCTCTGTGCACCACAGATTACAGAATTTAGAACGAGCCGGGAAGTGTTATGGATAGGGATGAGAGGAGCAAGGATTTTAACGATTCTGGTACCAATTCAGATTCCTATTAACAACTATAGTTTGTTAATGATTACATTAATGATTCTTTTAGAAGTTTTGAGAAAGAAATATGTGGAAAGGACACTGAAAATATCAAAACTTGTGACCATAAAGAGCCATTTCTACCTCATCTGACATACAGTCGTGGTCAGAATTATTGGCACCCTTGGTAAATAT
>NW_015547671.1:671083-676376 GCF_001515605.1 Sinocyclocheilus anshuiensis | reverse complement strand
GAGTTAATTGGGACCCTGTGAGTATTCTTTGCTCCCTTTTCCCAAGTAGCCGCCGCATTGAAGAGTACGTAGAGGAGTTTCTTGCTTATTCTTAACTTATGCCATTGTAGGATGTCTTTCATATGGACTGTTTTTGGAGCGGGCTGGAAAATAATATCAGCCAATTGATGCCAGGGGAGAACCCAGCTGGACCCTGAAACAGCCCGCAGGCATCTACGCTCTCTACTTTGCCGGCCACATCGCCATCTGTTTCGGAGGTAAACATTTTGTTTTCTGTTCTCCCTGTGATGGCTACGGCCATTTTGTGTGTGGGCTGTGCATACCTCGGCAGTTTCTCACAAGACAGTGGCGGCTTCCTCCTCAGAACTTTGTGTTCCCTGTTGCCTCTGTCGTGGCTGTGGACGCTGTTTTTGAACTCTCTGTGTCCCTTGATGCCTCTGTTTTGACCAGGAAAGCCCTTCCTGAAGTTTCTATGTCCCTTGAACCCCCTTTTGTGACCGCAGATGCCGTTTTCGAACTTTCTATGTTTTCTGATGCCACTACAACTGCCATGGATACTGCTTGCAGAACTCTGTGCATCCCCTAACAGCTAGGTCGTGGCCACAGAGACGATTTCTGAACCCCTCGTGTCCCCTGATGGCTCTGTTTTAGCTACCAAGGCTGTTTTTGGTATGTTTTGCTGCTTTTCTATTAAATACTCCTCACATTTAGATCCTCGCCTCTACCTGCTCACTTTGCATGTTACAGTTTGGTCATTGAAATCTTGGCTGAAATACAACAAAAAAACTATGAAAAACTGCAGATTTTACAATGTCTTATAAATATTACTGTATCAACTTTAGTTTTATTTAATAAGATTTTATTTTTTATTTATTTTTTTAAGAGACAGGCATGATGATAAACTCAAGAAAAATAACATAAAACGTCAAATAAATAAAATGATGCACATAAAATATAGAAGGGCTCGATCAGAAATTACACAATAGTGACCAAATACCGTTTGTGGTTGCAAAGTTTTCTGTTAAGTAAAGCTATCATCCAGTACCCAAAATGTATTTGTTATTACAGTACATGAACTAACAGATTGGAGGTGTTACCAGGCTTGCCTTTTTTCTTTTTTTTTAAATAAACACTATAAACAGACATGAAACTTAACTTCAACTTAATCAACTGCGATCCGTTTTCTTTTTATTTTCAAGTCTACAGATACTCACCTGCATTGATTTAGCATTATAATCAGTCGTATTTTTTATTGTTTCATTCATTGTCCTCTCTGCATTTGTTCATTGCCTACCTAAGAACAGTTTTGTCAGGCCAGCTTTAAGATAACTCAGAGCATCATTATTGGCTGAGGTTCAACAAACTCGGAGTTAAAACTTTAACTCTGAGTTGACTTACCCTGAGATGGGTGAGTTTTCAGGTTCAGAACAGCTGAATTGAGTTAGTTCAATCGACTCCGAGTAGGTTGACTGAGTTTAGCGCGTGCACCACGACTATGAAAAGCCATGATCAATGGAGCTCTGATATTACGATTCACCATGGCAACAGCTCCCTCCAAAAATACATCTGCATACTTCAGAGTAAATACAAGTTTAATTCTTATCACTGTTATAATATCACAGGTGAAAACAGACAGAACGGTAGGTTATTGAACTAATAGGCTATTCATTTTCATGGTCCCATGGGCAAAAAAATATAAAATTATAATAATAATTTAAATGCATTTTTCTTATTTTACAAATGATCTGCCTAGAGGGTAAGAAAAATACAGCAGCGGCTATTTACACTAAGTGGAATTAGCATACTTTCTTAGCGATAGATCCTATTTACAGTAGACTAAGTGCAAATACCTCTAGATACTATAACACTATAGTGAAAATAGTGATATATTCTATTTACCACGTAAAAGTAGCAGTTCTTTGCAATAAGTGTAAATAATAATTAGATGCCATTTATACTTTATACTGGCAGATACTTACTATTTGCACCTCAGTATTGTTGTACATTAATGGGATGCAATAATAATACAAGAGTGTAAATTATTATATTTCTTACAATTATAAATACTTATCATTATTATAAATTATTAACATTATTAAACACTGGTTAGGAACTTTACTTCCACTTTTCTTAATTTTTATTGAAAATAAATTCTAATGTGATAGGAAAAGTGAGGCAGAAGGCAGACTCACACCCGGTCAATCACATCACAAGCTAGTTCTCCGTGCCCAATGCGTTACTGCCTACACCACTGAAGCCATTATTCATACGCGTCGTATTTAACCTTGTGTGACATTGGAGGGCGGAGCTACTGTAAATTTGCACTTAGTAACAGACACTCCGAATAATCTTGTTTTCCATTTGCATTAAGATTATTTTTATTACCACACTGGCAGATAATTTTACTTAAGTAAAATGCTCTTAATTTAGACCCCCCCATGTCTATAATTTTCTTATATTGAAAATCCATCTTGATTTAAGAATTTTTAGATATTTGTGCTTGAAATAAGAAAAAAATACTTACTAATAAAAGCATTTTTGCAGTGTGCATGAATGAATGAAGTATTTAAACATCACTTGCGCTTTAAAAAGGGGGAGGAGATCGTAAGAAACTCTGGGTTTACCGAAGAAAACCTGCTCCTGACCAGGTTAGGTTCACAGAGTAAGTTACAATGGTAACTGACTCTGAGCATAAGTTACCTCTCTTTCAGAAATAGGCTTGATTTCTTGGGTTTGACATACCTCCCATTCTGAAACGGAAAACCCAGAGTTCCCCTCATTTCAGGGTTAACATACTCAGAGTTTTCACTTAACCTCCTTTCTGAAATGGGCCCCAGGTGATAAACAGAGACACAAACACACAAGATGTAATTTATTCACACTGAACTTGGTGTAATACAATAACATTATAAAGCTTTATAAACATACATAACACAAGTACAGAATGACAATGTACTTCATAATACGTTATTATTATCCAAAATGATTTAAATTCAGTTCAGTTTCTGTATGTCAATATTTTATGATAATATGTAGGCCTATAATGACCAAAAATGTTTTGCAAATTACATGAATTTTTAAATAAGTTAAACCGGAATGCAATGCATTGCTGACAGTTACTAACAGTTCAATATCATCTGAACAATATCTATTTATAGTTCAGAATGAAACAAATGTATGGTTAATAGTGTTATTTTTATCACAATAACAACAACATAATAACACAAAGGGGTACTTGTGATAAATGCAGAGCACTAATTCCGAGTATGGGTCACCATACTTGGCCACATGTCACGTCACTTTCACTTTTCACTTTTTCGGTTGGTTCTGAGTCTTACATAGTAACCACCTTACTGATGGTCCGGACTAGAGGCTTCTTCGGTCTTCGTTTCTTGAATGGGGCTCCTGCGCGGGAACCATGGTGGGTGAGTACGATCCATTTTGAATATATAAAATACGCTGGTGGTTGTGTGAATCCGTCTGCTAGCCTTCTTTGCAGTGCATACACGCTATGCTCTGTGCACTTTCTAAAATCCACATAGTGGTAAGTGTGCACGCTGAGCACTCTGCGCACTTTCTAAAATCCTGTATGGTAAGGGTTACACGTTGTCAGCCTTGTTCCCTTTCTCTGAGTTGGCTTAGGCCCCGGTACTCGCCTAGAGTTGGTACTTAGTGCTCGCCTGTGGTTTGGCATGCACTCCCCTCAGCATGGGGGGAAAACTACGTTTCCTGCCATGCTTCGGACGCAAACTTCAGACGAAGAAGCGCAGTGTCTCGTTCCCTACTCAGGGAACCATGGTTACATACGTAACCTGAGACGTTTTCACTTAACCTCCTTTCTGAAACAGGCCCCTGGAGCAGCCCAGCACTGTCTCCCTCAACTAACACACTTGATTCAACCCATCAGCACATTAGTAGAGACTTTAAATCTGAAGTGGATCAGAAAAGGTAAAGAGTTTGACCCACTTCAGGTCTTAAATTCTCTACTATTGAGATGTGTGTCAGATCCATGTCCTGTTCAGCAGCAGCAGCAGCAGCAGCTCTTAAAGCAGCCACAATAACCTCATAACCCAGCTGATGTGATGTCTGTTAATCAAATAACAAAATAAATAAATGACTAAAACATAACAATAACTTTTGTAGCTTTAAGGATTAATCTATATATAATTTAGAATTTAGTGTTTGAAATTTCTGTATATTTCCTGCCTGCTGATGGGCACAGGTGAATATGACATTTATTGTAATGGGTTTATGTGAAGATTTTTTTTTTTTTTATGTGAAGCAGTTCACTTAAATTAAAAGTTGTTATTTTTAAAAAGTCTAATTAATGTTAAAATTGATAGCTCTCAATTATACTGTAATGTTGAATGGCTATAGTCAATGGTTAAATTTTAGGGGGGAAAAACAATTTCATAGAGAGATCAGTAGTATCTGTATCAGTGATACTCGCCTTCAGTAAAAAAAAAAAAAAAGCTGCCATTAAACAAATATTAAAAATATATTGTCTTTATGCTGTTTCTAGATTAATTTGAAGATTTAATGTGGAATTATTGCAATATAAATGTATATTTCAAAACTGTAATGTGAGTATTTAATGTGAAAATAATCTGTTATTTAAATTGTGATTCAATTATATAGTGCTGAACACAAGCTGCAATGATGCGGTCACTGCATTCATGTGCTCAACAGTCTGCCTACATCGCCTACAATGCCCATCGCTGCAACCTTTCATGCGATGGGACTAAATTTGAATAGAATGCTATAATCAACACTTTTCACGATTAGGTAATGTTGACAGCTGTAATAATACAATTGTAGTAAAAGTTTTCGAGAGAGTTCGACCTGCAATAGTTACAAAGATATGCAAATATGCAAACATGTTAGCCAATCATACCAGTGGGCATTTACATTGAAGTCTCACAGCAGACACGCCCCTTCCAAAAGAGTGTTCAGATCATTTTATTTCTAAATTAATGACAATGTTTGATGTAAAAATCATATTAACAGTATAAGAAGGAAACATGAAGTAATACTACTACTAATAATAATAATACAATTCATGACCCCTTTAACTCACATGGAATTCATGATGCTTGCTTGGATTTAATATGTTCACTTCACAGAAGACCTAAGGAAAGAAAAGTTTCAACATGAGGCCCATTTGTGTGAGGAACATGGTAATATTTCATATTTCCAAGTGATCTCTCTCAGTACTCTGTGGTATAAAAGCTAAAAGGTACATCCCAGTAACTTATTTATTTTAGTAACCTTAGTACCTCTTCATAGTAACCCC
>NW_015547671.1:663146-671073 GCF_001515605.1 Sinocyclocheilus anshuiensis | reverse complement strand
ACCCCCCCCCCCCCAAAAAAAAATAGCTACAGCTAGCTTTGTACCTTTTTTTTGAGAGTGTAATTGTACTCTTACTGTCACTAACACTAATTACATAAGTACATCATGAATATTCACTGCAAAACAACACAAATATTACCGCAAATATTGACACAATTTTTAGAAAAGCTGCAGCAAATTCAGTCAGTTCATGCCACAAAATAAGAAAATAGTCCTGTGAAATCCTGGTGGTACTTCTAAGGAAAGAAATCAACTTAGAAACTGTACAGTTCCCAGGGGTTTTGCTATTGACTCCTGTGGCTCAGGGCTTTAGATTTTTTAACAGTTATGTTGATTAGAGTTATGATTATGATCTAAAATTAAGTCTAATGTCCGATCTACAGTACACAATCCAAACTGGCAACTAGTACGACAGTGATCATAGACGGCAAAGTTTATATTTTTCACTCAAAAACATAATCAACACAGATGACAAAGACTGTCCCTACCTTTTCAGAGAAATGCTCCTAGTTGTTTTTTTTTGTTTTGTTTTTATTATTATTATTAATCTTCAGAGAGGTATTAGATAATGAAAATAGAAGATGCTCAACCAACAAGAAACCATGTACTTAACAATCTCGCTCATATTAAATGGTTTAATCTTTGATGAACACAACCTTTAAACTCTTAGGGAGTGCATGGCTGTTTAAGAATGCCCTTACAGATAAGATTGATTCCTGATTGTATAGTCTTCCCGGTTCTGATTACAGTATAACTTTCATGCAGTATAACTGCAGTATGATGCAAAAATCCTCCAAAGATTGGGCACTTGGGAAAGATCTACAGTATATAATGACATTTTAAATAGTTATATACTTACATAGTCACACACACACACACACACACACACACATATATATATATATATATATATATATATATATATAGTGAACTTTTTTGATCCACTTCAAATGTTGACTACTGTATATATATTTATTTATTTTCCCAATGTAGATACAAAAAAAACAGCTACTTATGAAAGTCAGTCAATGTAGACAGATTCTTTTTACAGACAGATGGTGTAGTTGTGGTATTAAAAAGCAGGAGTTAAATCCAGAGGCGACCTTTGCAATTTGGAGGCCCGCTTCAAAGAAACAGTCGGAGGCCCTCAATGAGAAAAGAAAAAAAGACAGACAAAAACATTGTATGCAGTGCAACTGCAATTACATTATCATTCATGTTATATTTAACCAGTTTTCGATTTGTGTCAAAGCTCTTGGGACCCTTACTTATAATTTAAGCATTTAACAGTTACAAATCACTTACTTGTCAATAACACACACAATGCTACACAAATTATGGTGATCACATAAAACAAAGTCCTCAACCTTTTTGGGGCCAGCGGCCCCCCCACCCATTATTCAGGTCCCTTACTGCCCCCCATCGAAAAAAATAAAATAAAAAGTAGGAACATTAATTTACAGAGTTTAAGCATGTTGGTAATTTTCAGTGCTATAGGTTTGGTGATGTTGAGATTTCGTTCACTCTCTATCTGACAGTTTTTACTGCTGTGATTTACCCCTAAATTGTGGGTGGATGTTTTCAAATTGCTTTCAGGGGAAAAAAAAAAACATGTAAATGGAAGAAATGTAAATCCTCCTTTAATATATTTCTTAGACTTTGAAGTTTGTTTTCAAATACTTAAAAAAAAAAAAAAAGTATAAAGATGGGTAACGTATTCTCCTCATCAAAATAGCTACTGTTAGTGCTGTCCTGATTTTATCTTTGTTATAGTCACAATATTTTAATTTTTTTTTTGTATTCAGTGTGGTGTACCTTACAGTGTTTATATGTTCCATATATGTGCAATAAAAAATAAAAAATGTGCAATACAATTTTTAATTGACAGTAAGACAGCATTGTCACTAAAGTTTTCAATTTTAAGTACATTTTCAAATAATATACATTTGTATTTTCTGTTTCATATTTATATTTAAAACTTTCTGTTCATCAAAAACAAAAATGAAAACATATCCACACAATTATTGATCAGCATAACTGTTCTCAGATATAACAGCTATAATAATAATAATAATAATAATAAATAATATTTATTGAGCAGCAAATAGCATGATTCCTGAAGGATCTTGTGACACCGAAAGCTGGATGGCACTTTAGCAATTAGCATGACAGGAAAAAATACATTTGAAAATATATTAATATTGAACGCAGTTCTTTCAAATAGTAGATATACTCTTTTTTTTTGTTGCTGCATTTTTGATCAAATAAATGCAGTCTTGCTGAGCAGAAGATATTTCTTTGAAAACCATTAAAAAATCTTACTGAAGTGCAACAAGTAGCAGCAAGTCAGCACTACTTTAAAGATCTTTGGCTGCATTAAAAGAGTCACTCTCAGAGGACCATACAAACTTTCTGGCAGTACTACTGACTACTGTAGCAAAGTTATTACAGAAGATCCAATAATACATTTACATTTAGTCATTATTTAGCAGACACTTTTATCCAAAGTGACTTACAAATGAGGACAATAAAAGCAGTCAAAACTAACAAAAGAGCAACAATATATAAGTGCAAATGACAAGTCTCGGTTAGCACACATATACACACACACATATACTGTACACACACAGAGATTTCAGTTTGTTCTTCCTTTCCTGAAAATCTTAAACACCCTTTTTACTGCTGTGATTTACCCCTAAATTGTGGGTGGATGTTTTCAAATTGCTTTCAGGGAAAAAAAAAAACATGTAAATGGAAGAAATGTAAATCCTCCTTTAATATATTTCTTAGACTTTGAAGTTTGTTTTCAAATACTTAAAAAAAAAAAAAAAGTATAAAGATGGGTAACGTATTCTCCTCATCAAAATAGCTACTGTTAGTGCTGTCCTGATTTTATCTTTGTTATAGTCACAATATTTTAATTTTTTTTTTGTATTCAGTGTGGTGTACCTTACAGTGTTTATATGTTCCATATATGTGCAATAAAAAATAAAAAATGTGCAATACAATTTTTAATTGACAGTAAGACAGCATTGTCACTAAAGTTTTCCATTTTAAATACATTTTCAAATAATATACATTTGTATTTTCTGTTTCATATTTATATTTAAAACTTTCTGTTCATCAAAAACAAAAATGAAAACATATCCACACAATTATTGATCAGCATAACTGTTCTCAGATATAACAGCTATAATAATAATAATAATAATAATAATAATAAATAATATTTATTGAGCAGCAAATAGCATGATTCCTGAAGGATCTTGTGACACCGAAAGCTGGATGGCACTTTAGCAATTAGCATGACAGGAAAAAATACATTTGAAAATATATTAATATTGAACGCAGTTCTTTCAAATAGTAGATATACTCTTTTTTTTTGTTGCTGCATTTTTGATCAAATAAATGCAGTCTTGCTGAGCAGAAGATATTTCTTTGAAAACCATTAAAAAATCTTACTGAAGTGCAACAAGTAGCAGCAAGTCAGCACTACTTTAAAGATCTTTGGCTGCATTAAAAGAGTCACTCTCAGAGGACCATACAAACTTTCTGGCAGTACTACTGACTACTGTAGCAAAGTTATTACAGAAGATCCAATAATACATTTACATTTAGTCATTATTTAGCAGACACTTTTATCCAAAGTGACTTACAAATGAGGACAATAAAAGCAGTCAAAACTAACAAAAGAGCAACAATATATAAGTGCAAATGACAAGTCTCGGTTAGCACACATATACACACACACATATACTGTACACACACACACACACACACACACACACACACACACACAAAGAAAAACAAGTAGGTAGAATAGAATAAATAGAAAGCTAGTATTTTTTTTTTTATAAAAAAAGCAGATAAATATAAAGTAGAATGAAAATAGAATAGAAAGTGTTAGAGTTAGAGGGTCAAATAAAGGTGGAACAGATGTGTTTTTAGTTTTCTTGAAGATGGTTAAGGACTCAGCTGCTCGGATTGAGTTGGGCAGGTCATTCCACCAGGAGGGAACAGTTAATGAAAAATAATAATACTGTACCATTCCAAGAAATCATCATAACTGTCTTTTATTATGGGGTATAGGACATTCCAAGATATCAAGTCAAGTCAAGCCACCTTTATTTATATAGCGCTTTTTACAATACAGATTGTGTCAAAGCAGCTTTAGTGTTAAACAGGAAAATAGAGTGTCGTTAATGCACTCAATTTTCAGTTAAAGTCAGTTCATCATTGATTTAGTGATGTCACCTTCCAGCTCAGTTCAGTTCAAATAGTATCTGTGAACAGGGGCGTCATGCACTCATTATTTTTAAGGGGGCACGGGGGTCATGTTAGTTGATCTAACGGGCGATGGCCAAAGTAGCCTATAGTGTAATCTATTAACTATGCCTTAGACCTGTCTTTTAAGTAGGAAATGGGTGTCATGCCATCAAATATTTAATACGACTGAATTTGTATTTAACGTGAATGTACTAAAAACTGTAAGTTATAATTATAACACTTTCATTGAACAAAGACAGCAAATAACATATACATTGTCAAAGAACATTATCATTGACTACAATCTAGCCAGAGTTCACGCACTATCAAAAACTCTCATTATAATAACTGAAGCTGGTTACACTGTCAAATTAATTTCTTACTTATGCTGTACCATCTACACCACTCGCTGCCTAAGACGTGTGCAAAACATCCTGCACGACCAGCACCATCCTGCACATCACCTGTTCCACCTGCTGCCCTCAGGTAGAAGGTACAGGTCCATATGCAGCAGAACAACCAGACTGGCCCACAGCCTATATTTAGAGGTAGTGAGGCTGCTGAACAGACAATCTCCCCCCATTCTGCCTATACAGTATCTACAGGCACACATCATATCCCACCACTAAAACAACTGTGAATAGCATATATAATAGTGCTGGGCAAAGATTAAAATTTTAAATCACGATTAATCACATGATTTTTCTGCGATTAATCACATTGCTGAAAAAATGCTGGTTTTAGCTGGTCATAGCTGGTCAGCAGGCTGGTTTTAGAGGGGTTTTTGGACACTTCCTTAGCTGGTCAGCCTGGTCTTAGCTGGTGAGGCAGGGAGACCAGCTGCAACAACCAGCTAAAACCAGCTACTTCCAGCTTAAACCAGGTAAGACCAGCCAACCAGCTTAGGCTGGTTTTATCTATCTATCTATCTATCTATCTATCTATCTATATCAACATATATATATATATATATGTTGGATACATAGTTACGAGTTGAACGCACATGAACGCCACCACAAAGTTGTTATTACGAGTGGGAAACTTGACATTTTCTTTAAAAACATGTTGGATGCAATGGACGCAGCCAAAGACTATAGATATGCAGTGTCTGTATTAACGGTAAATTCGTTGAAGTGAATACAATTCTTATTTTTTTGCAATGTACAATAAAACTATATAAGTTACATATACAAAATATTATATTATTGTACATCTAGAATAGAATATGTAATGATTCAGTTTACATCATCTTCATAAATTGAATAAAAAGAGAACAAAGCAAAAACATTCTTTATTCATCATTTTGTAGATGTAAAGTTTAAAAAAGTTGTTTAATTTTATGTAGAAAAGTTAAATCGGCATCTTGTTCTAGCCAAAGTGACTTGAACGCACCTGACGTCATAATGACTTGTCATCTCGTAAGTACGAATGTCCCAGGAGGACTTGAACGCAGAAGTAGCTCTCAGAAAACTCCCAGTTCAGAAGTTTTAATATTGCCATTAATTAAGTGTCTCCAACTAAGCAAGCAAGAGGCAACACTGACAAGGAACCAAAGCTCCATCGGTGACAGAAATGTAGAAAAAAAGTTGCTATAGCTGCTACCTTTGCCTCCACAGGCTTTACTTCACCCTGACCTACCTTTTTTACCAAAATAGGTAAGCACTGCTTTTGCAAACTCACACTTTAGCAGGTTAATGGTTAGTGAAGTGTTGACCAGCTACTTAAAACTTGATCAAGGCTACTCAGATGCTCTTCCCAAGTGTAGGAGTAAACCACTACATCATCTAAGTAGGCTTCACAATTAAGGATTCCTGGCAACACTAGTTGCATTTACATTTACATGTAATAATTTAACAGACGCTTTTATCCAAAGCAACTTACAAATGAGGAGAACAATAGAAGCAATCAGACCAATGAGAGAGCAGCAGTATACAAGTCCTGTGACAAGTCTCAGTTAGTCTAGCACAGTACATATATCTAGGTTTTTTTAGGTGTTTTTTTTTTTTAATAGACTAGAATAGAATAGGATAGGATAGGTAAGTGCTAGTATTAATTGGTCAGGTGCTGGCGAAAAAATGTCTTTTTAAAAAAAAAAATGGTTTAAGACTCAGCTGCTCGAATTGAGATAGGCAGATCATTCCACCAGCTGGGAACAGTCCAGGAAAAGGTTCGTGAAAGTGTTTTTGTGCCTCTATGGGATGGCACCACAAGGCATCGTTCACTTGCAGAATGCAAGCTTCTGGAGGATGCATAAGTTTGAACTAGCGAGTTTAGGTATATTGGTGCAGCACTAGTTGTTGTGTTGTAGGCAAACATCAGTACCTTGAATTTGTTGCACGCGGCTATTGGCAGCCAGTGCATCGTTGCATCAACCTTTAAAACAAGGCGGGGGCATTGCACATTCCAAAGTCCATTACAGAGTATTGAAGCAGGAAATCTCAGACGCACAAGCAGTAAATGGCACTTGCCAATAACCTTAATAACCTTATAAAACCTTTAGCCATTAAAAGGAGTCAGGATTTGTCACGCAATTTACCTTGTGGTAGTCTGTGCAGAAACGGAATGTTGAGTATTGTTTGGGCACCAATAAACAAGGTGAGATCCAAGGGCTCTGGCTAGGTTTGAATCAGATGCTAGATTTAATTATATTGCACAAAATTGATCTTATTAATATCAGAATCAGAATCAGAAAGAGCTTTGTTACCAAGTATGTTTACACACACAATGAATTTGACTTGACGACAGGAGCTTCCAGTGCAGAAGAAAGTACAGACATAATGCAAACATACATGATAGTGCAGACATACATAAGAATAACACAATAGGGATGGAATATAACAAAAACATTTAATAATGCACTATATACAGAAATAGAAGTATAGGAAAACAATTAATTGCTTAAATAAATGTACAGATATGTTATAAGTGTGCAGATGTTATTTACAAGTGTGCAGTTTACAAATATACACATTTTGGCTTTTATGTATACATATGTCAGTTGTGATGGACAATGTATAGTTATGAAAGTTTTAATTGTTCAGGGTGAATGTAGCCTGCGGGGAAAAAACTGTTCTTGTGCAAGGCTGTTCTGATAGTCAGTGCTCTGTAGCGCCGACCAGAAGGCAACAGTTCGAAGAGAGAGTGGGCTGGGTGTGTGGGGTCCAAGGTGATTTTCTTAGCCCTTTTCCTCACTCTGGAGATGTAAAGATCTTGGAGGCTGGGCAGAGGGGCACCGATAATCCTCTCAGCAGTCCTGACTGTCCGTTGTAGTCTCTTGATGTCTGATTTGGTAGCTGAACCAAACCAGACAGTTATGGATGAACACAGGACAGACTCAATGTGGATGTGAGTTTGCCTAGCCTCACTAGCTGCTGCTTGTCTGTCAGTGATCCACTGACAGATTGGGGAGGGCACGGAGAGCTGGGTCAGTTTGTCTGAGATAAGGTCAGGCATGATGGTATTGAAGGCCGAACTGAAGTCCACAATTAAGATCCTTGCGTAATACCGAAACTGAAGAGGATCCAGCAAGGGTCCAGTGAAGGTAGGCCAGGACCAGTCTTTCAAATGATTTCATGACCACAGATGTGAGAGTGACAGGTCTGTAATCATTAAGTCCAGTGACTTTTTTTTTTTTTTGGGGAGACCGGAAAAAGGGTGGAGT
>NW_015547671.1:657943-661380 GCF_001515605.1 Sinocyclocheilus anshuiensis | reverse complement strand
TTTTTTTTGGGGGGACCGGAATAATGGTGGAGCGTTTGAAGCAGCAGGGAACTTCACACAGCTCCAGTGATCTGTTGATGATCTGTGTGAAGATGGGGGCCAGTTGGTCAGCACAGACTTTTAAACAGGCAGGTGAAACACCATCTGGGCCTGAAGCTTTCCTAGATTTATGCTCCCTGAAGACCCGGTTCACATCCTCTACACAGACCTTAAGCACAGGTTGAATGGTGAGGGAGGGAGGAAGGGGGTTGCAGGGGTGGTAGGTGAATGTGTGAAGTGCAGATCAGAGCGGATTGGGGGTGGTAGACTATCCTTTTCAAATCTGCAGTAAAACACATTCAGATCGTCAGCCAGTTGTTGATTCTCCGCAGATTGTGGGGGTGCTGTCTTGTCTTTGGTGATATTCTTCAGACCAGTCCATACTGACTCCGGATCGTTGGCTGAAAACTGTTTTTCTGCTTTTCAGAGTAGTTTTTTTCGGCACTCTGATCTGATCTGATCTCCTCCTGGCCTGGTTATAAAATATTGTATCCCCACTTCTCTAAGCATCCTCTTTGGAATGACAAAACTGTTTGAGTCTTCCAGTAAACCATGGTTTATCATTATTGAATGATAAGAATGTCCTAATGGGGATGCACATATCCTCACAGAAGCTGATATATGAAGTTACAGTGTCTGTGAGCTTGTCCAGATCAGTGGCTGCAGCTTCAAAAACACTCCAATCAGTGCAGTCGGATATAGATATTGTACCTCACAGTGATGATGTTACTGACCACTACCTTGTATCGTGCATGCTGTGTATTACTGATATTAACTATATGGCTCTGCGTTATCGTCTGGGTAGAACTATTGTTCCAACCACCAAAGACAGATTACCTGCCTGATTTATCTCAACTGCTCTGTGTACTCATAAATACACATGAACTAGACGAGATGACTAGCAATATGGACACTATCTTTTCTAATACATTAGAAGCTGTTGCCCTGTCAAATAAAAAAAAAAGGTTAGATAAAAACATACTGCGCCATGGTACAACAGTAATACCCAGTGTTGGGGAGTAGCTAGCTACAAGTAGCGACGATACTAGCGTAACTACATTTTTCAGTAGCGTGATGGTAGCTCCACTACTTTTAAAACAGTGTAGCTTTTTCAGTAGCTATCTACTTTTTCCAGCAAGTAGCGGTGTAGCACAACCAAACGCTACATTCCGTTTTGCGTTCTGACGAGTCACAAGCCTGTAATGCATTGAAGCAGCGCAGTGTCTTCTTCTGACTAGATCACAAACTAAATTTGTTCATTACCGCCATCTGTTGTGATATCATGCATCTCGCATCTTTACAGTCTGTCCACCGACAAAAGAACGTCTGATGATTTTGCAAAGGATGTACAGAGTGGATATTTCACATGAATCAACTGTTTGCAACAAAAATTGAAACAAATTTATGCAAAACAAAGATTAAAATGCGGTCTACGTCGAAGACTTAAAGCACATACAGGAGGTTAATACTAACCTTTTTAAACTGATTAATTTTCCTGCTTTATTGCACTCTATCAAATGTCTATTTTACAATGATGAACCATCATAATACAATCTGTCCCCCCACAGTTTTGTACTGAAAACTAATCGAACAGAAAATACAATCTGTCATCTACAATTTGTCAAAGGATGGTTGCGGCGGGATCCCACGCAAAGCACAGTGTTCACATGCGCAGCTGATGATTGACGTCTCAGAGCAGCTCCAGTCAGTAAATACTGCATGTGCTGTGAGTTTAACCTGCTTATTTTAGGACTCCTCCATATCCAGTTTAAGTTGCATTCATTTTGTTCTTGCATTGATGTTACGTTTGTAGCAATTTTGCACTTTGACAGTCAGTTTGAGATAATGTAACTATATAACTATATTTGATTATTGTGTGTATCGGATAGTTTACAAAATCAAAGGATTGGGGCATTTCGTCATTGAAATGACTTGGAAAAAGTGTCCCAATCAACCTGAATTCACCCTACTCTTTTGTATGTTGTTTTAAACCCCAAATATCTTACTTACAATTTCATTATATTTTACTTAGAACTTTATTGGAATTCTTCATTAACAATTATTCAGTTATTTGTAATGTTAGTTGTAAAAAAAAAAATCTAAAATAACAAAATAATAATAAATTGAAAGTAGTTTCAATGAAGCTAGCTACTTTTTCAGAAGGGCAGCTTGAATGTAGCTTAACTACTTTAATTTACGAGTAGCTTGTAGCTGGTCAAGCTACAGTTTCAGAGTAGCTTCCCCAACACTGGTAATACCCATTCTCTCAAGAAAGAAACTTGTATTCTTGAGCGCAAATGGATAAAAAACGAACTTGAAAGTTTTTAGAATTGCGTGGAAAAACAGTACGTCCAGCTATGGTCAAGCTCTAAAAGCTGCCAGGGTCGAGCATATCCGCAAACTCATAGAAAATAACCAAAACAATCCAAGGTTTTTATTTAGCACAGTGGCTAGATTAACAAATATACAACAACATGCCTGTTAGATCCTGTACCCACTAAATTACTGAAAGAGTTGTTACCTGTAGCAGAAGAATCACTTCTCAATATTTTTAACTCGTTGTTATCTCTAGATCACGTCCCAAAACCTTTCAAGCTAGCAGTTATTAAGCCTCTAAGAAACCACAACTAGATCCTAGTGAACTGGCAAATTACAGACCCATTTCAAATCTTCAGTCTATGTCTAAAATTTCAGAAAAAGTTGTGTCTGTTCAATTATGCCCCTTCCTGCAAAAAATTATATCTATGAAGAATTTCGGTCAGGTTGCAGGTCGCATCATAGCACAGAAACTTCACTTGTTAAAATTACAAATTACTTGCATTCTTGCGTTAGACCATGGCTGCATCTCATTGCTAGTTTTACTTGATCTTAGTGCTGCGTTCGATGCTAGGTGAGTTTGATCAGGGTTAGAGCTAAACACTGCAGCGCATTGGCCCTCCAGGGCAAGATTTGAGGAACTCTGCTATAGATCATGACATGCTCATAGATCAGTTACAAAACTATACAGGTAGTCAAGGGCAGGCATTAAGATGGTTTAGATCCTACCTGTCCGATTGTTATCACTTTGTTTATTTTTAATCGGGGAATCATCTCAATTAAAGTCAGTAAATTATGGAGTGCCACAAGGACCTGTCTTAGGCCCTCTGCTATTTTCAATATACATGTTGCCCCTTGGTAGTATTATTAGAAAATATGGGATTAGTTTCCATTGTTATGCTGATGATACTCAACTATATATTTCAACAAGACCAGATGAAACTTCTAAATTATCTAAGCTAACAGAGTATGTTAAAAATGTAAAAGATTGGATGACCAATAATTTTCTCCTATTAAATTCGGATAAGACAGAGATATTACTTATTGGACCAAAAGACAGTACACCGAATCTCGTGGATTAC
>NW_015547671.1:645559-656312 GCF_001515605.1 Sinocyclocheilus anshuiensis | reverse complement strand
AAAATCATATTTCCCATGTTACAAAAACAGCATTCTTCCATCTTAGAAACATTGCCAAGCTACGGAACATGTTACCTGTTTCTGATGTAGAAAAGCTAATTCATGCATTCATGACCTCTAGACTGGACTACTGTAATGCACTGCTAGGTGGTTGTCCTGCATCTTCAATAAACAAGCTACAGGTATTCCAAAATGCAGCTGCTAGAGTCCTTACCAGGTCAAGAAAATATGATCATATTACCCCAATTTTACAGTCTCTACACTAGCTACCGAAGTTCCATATCAGCTCCAAAATATTACTACTTTCAAGGCTCTAAATGGTTTAGCTTCTGCCTATCTAACTAGTCTTCTATCATGCTACAATCCATCATGCTCCCTAAGGTCGCAAAACTTTTGGTAGTACCTAGGATAGCAAAGAGCTTTTTCACATTTGGCTCCCAAACGCTGCCTTCCTGATAACGTTCAGTGTTCAGACACACTCTCTCTGTTTAAATCTAGATTAAAGACACTCTTTAGCCAAGCATTCACATAATGTATCTCATAACCTTGTACTTCAATTATATCTCATCAAATGTACATTAGCATTTTTTTGCTTGGTTGGAATAGCAGATACGCTAATGTTGTCTCTATTTGCTTCTCTGTTTTTGCTACAGGATTGGCATCCTGAGGTAACTAGGAATTACAGAAGCTTCAGTCTGGATCCAAGCCATATGAAGATCTGAGATGACCGAATACATGAGAAGAGATGATGCCGACCGCTCAGAAGACCTCAGATGCCAACCCTGAACCAACATACAAAACTACCAAACTTTGCTATAAGTTTGATCACAACATATAAGCATTGCTGTTAATAGTGTTCACTGTCTGTTTGATTAAATGTCATTAACTAACTGCATGATATGGACATCAAGTTGACATAGTCACCACTGATAAGATACTCCTAAATATAATGTGGAAACTAGGGGTGACCACGAATAGTCGAAGATTCAATGCTTCGATAGGATGAGCCTGATTCGACTACCAATCTCACAGTCGAATATTCGCAGAGGTGTTATGAAATAAGGATCATGCCATTTTGGCTATACAGGGGTGCTCAATGTCTGATTTCAACTACTGGTTTTCTCCCAATATGTTAATACACAGTCTATTATGATAATGATGTAAATAAGAATGTGAAAAGAAAGATGCTTTTAATAAATATTTTTAACGTGTAAATAAATCCAACCACCCATGTGACAGATTTAAGTTTCACTTTCCGTGATCTGTGACCAACGAATCGAGCAGCAGGGATTTAAATATTTAAGAAGACTTTTTATAAAACTTTTATTTTTCGATCACATAGACACTGCAACGTTTTGGGAATGACATGTACATATTTATGCAGGATTCAAACACTAAAGAGTAATGGACTGGACAAAAATATATGTGAAAATGAATGTGTATTGAAGCTAGAGCACACTTTCTAAAGCATCCTTAGTATTTAATTATGGAACCGGGTCTGGATAAAACTAGCTGTGTTTGAGCAGTTTTCACAGCAGCTCCTATTTATGCGATCACATGGAGTTTTATGTGGCAGTATTCTATGCTTCACAGCTGGAAAAATGATCAGGATTTGTTAATTTCCTCTGTGAAAATCTTTATATAGTTAGAGTAAACATGCACACGGGCATCATTGAATACTTCTTTCATCTGTTGATTTCATTTTATGTGTGGATTATTTGGTTTTATTTAGTACAAATCTTCAGCTTCATCAGTTCTGATAAGTAATAAACAACATGATATACGGCCGTCCAATGTTAACTATCTATTAATCAAAACATAAAACATTATTTATCCCATGACCAACATTAAAATACAGTAGCGTAGTAGGCCTAACTATTCAGCTACTGCTCTGCACAGTTCAAAAACAAGGCAGTTTTATTCCTAATAAGAATATATATTGTTGTCAGCAACTTTAACATTATAAATACACAGTTTGAACATTAACACTGTTGCTTGCAATGTGCTTACATACAGGTAAATAAAAAACTTAAATAATGCTAAAATTAAAATGTGTTGTACATAAAAGTTCAATAAAAACTACTGTACTTAAATGTAAAAAAATAAAAAACTTTACTCAAATAAAGATTAAATTAAAATGTATTGTGTTTTAACGTTAATTTATATTTAATTTAGTGATTCCTCTGCGTACCACAAGAGGGGTACTGACTTAATTATATATTTGATTAAATCATTTAGAATTTAAGGACATCACAAACATGGCTAAATGGCAACTGGGGGAATCATGACAATTGGTATTTCATATAGGCTGGGCAATGTATAAAATGTATGTCAACTTACCTTATTTGCTTTTTGACGAAAAGAGGCAATACATTTCTGTTTCGCTGGCTTCATCTTTCTAGTTGTGCCAGGCAGACTACAAGAACTGGTGTTGCAGCTGAGACAGGCACAGGTAAGACTACTAAATTCCCTGCACCCTGCCTGTTTAGGACCGCTATCAGAAGCACCATTAGAAAAAGACGACGTACGGTTCACTGTCAAATAGGAATAGGCTTCATACATGTAGGCAAAAACCAAACTTAATAATAATTTATTTTTTCCTTGTCACTAAAAGATGTCTGAAATAAACATTTTAAAACTTAACCTTGGTGTATGGCTTGAATTACAATGAATGTGATGTTCGTTGTTGGAAGTTTTAGTTAGCGAATAGCACAGGCTATTTTCCCTTATCAGAAGTGCGGGGGTCGATTGCTGTCTTTTCAAAATTGCGGGGGTCATGACCCCCCTGTCCCCCGTGTCAACAGCATGCCTGGTACTGGAACAGCAGCTCCTGCTGCTTAATAGCTAGCTCAAGTTCTTTTAACAACAAATGTAATGTGTGTTTAATGTAAGCCGACATATCATAGTTAATAGTCCTCGTAATTGACTATTACTATGTAAATGTCCTCACTTACGTTGTTTGTGACTTCCATATTGATGTGAATAATATTTAGTTAGCTTATCAGCATATATATATTTATCTCAATAGAGATCCGACAGCGGGCGGAACTTGTCATAAAGTTAGTGATAACAAGGCCTGCTCATTTAGAGGAAATATATTATTGGTCAATTTTTCTGTCAGTTTGATATTACGCTCCCATTGATTTACTATTGCTTGGGCCTCATTCTAATAAGAAGAAAATGGCCGTAATTCACTTAACCCATCCACTGAATAGGCAGATTTGAAGAGTTTATTTCTGCAGAAATTGTATTTATTTAATTTAGATTATGATTGTCAAATTATGAATTGCTTAAAATTAGAAATTATAACTTTTTATTAAAAATAGTATTTAAAAGATTGTCATTTAAAAAAAAAAGTATTTAAAAATTGTAAATATTGTTTTTACAATAGTTTAGGCCCTCTCTGAGGGCCCATACGGTTTCCCCCTGATTGTGACTGAACACAAAGATTTTGACAGGAATGCAAAACTTTTCCTATTGTCTTTTACGGTTTCTGCATATTCATCACTAACCTGAAAAAAGGTCAGTTGGCTAGATATCATATACTGTACCTATATTAAAATTGTACAGAGCCTATCTTTAAAGAATCACTGAACACCAGGGTGAAAATTAACTTGATACTATTGGTAAATTAACTTTATTATTTTCTTATTATCTTCAGATCTACAGAGTCGCCATCAGTGATTTCTCTTTGTAAGCAGTTTTCTTTATTGTCATTGTTTCTTCTGTTGTCCTGTCCACATTTGTTAATTGCCCAGTAAGGAAAAGTTTTCCTAGACCAGCTTTAAGATAACTCAGAGCATCTTTATTTGCTTCTTCAGCTTCAGCGTTTCTCCTCATCTCCTCCAGCTCTCGGACCCAGTTTTCTTTCCCAGCCTCCCTCACTCTGGGGATGAAGAAGTCGAGATGCTGAAGAGTGAAGGCAGAGTCTGGTTTTAACGCGATCTGAGACAGATTCTTGATGGTCCTGTAAGCATCAGACAGAAGATTGGACTTCTGGTCCTCAATCTCCTTCAGATCTATGTCAAGATGACCCATTGAGAACCTCTTGCACTGTTCTTGGGCTTTTTCACATTCTTTTCTAAAATCATCAAATTCAAGTGTCATGCTTGAGTGTCTGATGACATATTTCTTGTTTTCTTTGACGTGTTTGCTGTGGTGACACTTCCCTGTGCACACGGTGCAGAAGCCTTTTTTCATGACTTCACATTTGCTTGGATCAGAACCCCACCAGCAGTCAAACTCATGGCAGTTTTCCTCACAGACGGTGCAGGTCGTCGCCTTCTTATTCTTCCATGACTTGCTCTCAATGGGAACCTTCACTTTGACAGCCTTTTTTACTTTAATGGTGAAGTTTTTACATTTCTCTATCTTCTCCTTGTTTTGTCTCATTACCTCCTGAATCTGAAGGTTTTCAGATTTCTTCGATTCTTTCTCTTGAACTCGCAGCTGTAAGTTGCTGATGGATGCTTCTAATTGAATGCGCTCCATCAGGACATCTGAAGTCAACTCCAAACTTCTTCTGTTCTTTTCATCCAGAGACTGAAGGAAATCCTTCACTTCTTTCATGCTGTCTTTCCAGGCATTTCTTTGAGCACGCATGTAATGTCTCTCAGTGTGACGGGCTTCAGCCTGCCGGTTGATGAACAAGAAATACAAAGGTTGGCCACTTTTGTCTCGTCTGCAGGGGATTTTAGCTTTATTAATGGCACCAATGACGTTCTTGGGTGGCAGACCATCAGAGTGTGTGATTAAAAACACAATGTTGTTCATAATGTCTTTTCCAAACAAAGACAGAATTGAACTGATAATGTAATGCTGTCGGTCAGAGAGACGATTCTTAGATGATTTAATCACAAAACACACAGCGTCGACTTCATGAACTCCATCATTGCTCTGAAACAGAGTGGCTAAATTCTCAGCAGATCTTTGAGATGATTTAATCACAAAACACACAGCGTCGACTTCACGAACTCCATCATTGCTCTGAAACAGAGTGGCTAAATTCTCAGCAACTTCCAGATCTTTGTCCAGTCCTCGAGTGTCTCCGTAGCCTGGAGTATCAATGATGGTGAGAGACATGGGACTCTTCACAGGAAAGACCTCATACACTGTGATTTCAGAGGTTTGTGATTCTGCTTGATCTCCAGCTGCTTCTTCAGTGATTTCATACCATTCTTCATCCTCAAACTTCACTCCCAGTAAGTAGTTGACCATAGTGTTGATGAGAGTCGTCTTACCAGCGCCAGTCTCTCCCACCAGCAGAATGATTTGGTTTGGTTTACTGGTGTCTTTTATCCCATAAGTCCATTTTCTGACTTTTCCATTATCATCAAGCACTTTTCTTTCTGTTTCTAGACAGTATCGTTTTGGAGGACCTTCATGAATCAGAGTTGATCTGCATGGTGAAATGCCTGGCTGTCTGTAAAATATGGAGGGAAATGATTGTCAGAATATTTGTGTAGCAAGAATTTAAGATTCAAAATACCCATGAAAATACAGGCATTTTACAATAATTTTTAACATGAACAAAAAGTAAAGAAACACAAACAATAAAGGCCATCCAAATGCAGTTTACATTCATAGAATGTCTTCTCATGTTAGTTTTAAATTGGTTGGATGTTTTATATCATTTAAAGCACAAAGAATGTTTTTTAAGGGTGCTCCATTCAGGATTTTTGAAGCTGATTGCCGATCACAGAACGCAGTATCTGCCGATAGGATCACCGATATCGATTTTTTAAAGCCTTCTTTTTATCGTGTAGAATTATTTATAGAGATACTCCAATCAGGAGTTTTAGACATTTATTCAGGGCCTGAATTTCATTTTTGAAAATGGGGGGAGTTCCCCTCTTAGGCGACTCTTGTGAGAGGGGATTTTTCTTTTTAATTTGAGGAGTGGAGGGGGGCATTTTTCAAAAATATATATTTATCCCTGATTTCGTGAGCTGTATGTGAGGTGGCCTTTTACACCAGGTTCACACATACTCTGTCTGCAGTGTGTATGCAGTCCATGTAAGCGGTGCAGAAGCAGCACAGACTCATTGTGCTTTCACACAGGAGTCCGCTACTGATCCATTTGCTATTTACCACAAACACAACATTTATCCATTATTTTGATTTTAAATCCAAACATTGTTACTGAAAATGCTTTTTCAGCATTGTGATTTTTTTTACACAGTACAGCAATACAATCTTTCATAGACGTGTTTAAACAATAAATATAAGCGACACATTTTTCAATGCTTTCTTTCTTTTGCATTTACTCGTAGGTTTATACATTAAGTTGTTCAAGCAAGTGGCAAAACATTTAAATTACTTTTCTTACGTTATCACAAACACAAATTAAAACTTACCATTGACAGAAACAGTCAGCTCTACTGCCTTTTCTTTTGCATTTAAATCTTTATTACAAGCAATCCTGCGGTCCATAAAAAACGTTGTTTTTCTACCTCCACAAGTGCCATCTGTTATAGCCTAAAAGTGCTCTTTTCCGTTAAACCTTGCTAAAAAGCTATATGTGTTGACTGTGAAACACAGTAGACTTTAATTATATGCATTTATGGTGTAATTACTACATTTTTGTGTCAATCGATGTTCATATTTACCACAAACAATCCGCTGTCACTTTAATTTAGTGCGTGCAGCACAGCAAACTCAGTGTGGAAACAATCGGAGAACAGCTGCAGATGCACCGCTCCTGGAACACACTGCCGGACCACAACCGTGTGCAGTGTGAACACTCTAATCCGTTACCATGAGCGTGAAAAAAGACGCACCACATACGCACTGCAAACGGAGTATGTGTGAACCTGGCATTACACAGTCTCCAGGAGAGCGTGCGAGTGCTGAATGGTTAAACACTGGCAAGAATTAAAAAGATATGCAAATTATGAACTTTAGTGACGATGCACCCGCCTCGATTGTGCAAGTGACAATTCCCGTGTCAACTGTGCAGTGTGCACAGCTTACAGTGCAGACGCGATGTGTTGATTTGAAGCCATTTGCACATTTTGAGAGGAAAAGAGATAGAGCACGCGGTAATCCACTTATGCCGTTTGTGAAATTATGTCTCACAGAAAGTTTTCAAATTACTAAGTTATTAAGTTATTTAATGAAGAAATATGAATTGTACCTCACCTTCAGCATTATAATTATTTTACCCGTGCCAGTGCCACTGCATGTCATGCCAAACCTCTCATGGCAGACCGCCGATCAAATATCCCAAAGTAATTATCGGCTGATAGAGCAGCCTTAAATATTTTGGTTGTGATGCAAACTGTACCTATCAACTCAGCTGGCACTTTTTTGTGCTTAATACTTATTCCACAAGGTGATAACATTGGCTTGACCATTGAAGAAAGTATGTCAGAGCACACTGAAATGGTAAAGAGTGCAGCATCTTGAAGCCTGAACTTGAAACTTGACACACTGTTTTAAGAGCACATTGTTCAATCAATACACGAAGCATCGCAACCTGTACAGCCACTCCTTATGCGTAGGGCCGGTTCTAGGGAGGTGATGCCCACCAGGTTCTTCTTGTGCCCACCTATACTATCCACAGAATACTCAGTTTGTCATGTTAGTATACAATAATTGAAAATGTTACATTAAATTGTCTGTGCTATGAACTGCACGGAAACACAAAGGCTGAGGATACAAATGCAGTATTTAATGAAGGGTAATCCAAAGACACAATCCAGAAACAGGCAAAAGATAATACACATGGGTAATCAATCCAAACCATAACCACAGGACAATAAACACAGGCAAAGGGTAATCCAGAATAACAGGCAGGGAATCAACCATAGTAATGGGTGCTTTTGAAGCACTGCTTCGTGAAGCTTTGAAACCTATGCCAATCATTTGTTTCGAAACAATGGTTCGGAGCGTGTATATCAAACTGCCATGTGTCATGTTATTTCAGTACACGAGGCTTTGTTATTTCCTAAATGTTTCGAAACGTTTTGAAATTTCATTGGTTTTCCATTGGGGGCCATCTCTGTGAACCTGTGAATAAAGTTTATTGAGTGTTATTGTTTATAGCAGTCTCTACTATTTTATTTCAGTGGTTTTCCATTGGGGGCCATCTCTGTGAACCTGTGAATAAAGTTTATTGAGTGTTATTGTTTATAGCAGTCTCTACTATTTTATTTCAGTGGTTTTCCATTGGGGGCCATCTCTGTGAACCTGTGAATAAAGTTTATTGAGTGTTATTGTTTATAGCAGACTCTGCTATGTTGTTGCTGTTGTTGCTCTTTAGTTTAATTTTCTACTGTGAAACAATGGTCTGGGCCAGTGTTGCCATCTTGTGGAACAAAAGATTAGTGCAAAACCAAGTGAATGGGCATACACGCGGTTACAAAAATCGGATGATGCGTGTACTATTCTGGTGATGAAATTTGCATCACACGCACTGTACGCTGTTCCTTGCGTATGCATGAAAACCGAAGCATACTTTGGCCTGTTCGCGGTCATGGAAAACTTGGAAATGTCAGGGAATTTAACATTTTTAGCCAATGACAAATCATGGAAATAAATGAAATAAAACCTTTGTGTGTATATATATATATATATATATATATAGATAGATAGAGTTTTGCTCAGCTCTGAAATATTTTGTCTGCATTACACTGTTGTAGGGGTGGGCAATATATCGGTAGACATGATTAACTGGTAGAAATTTGTCAGCTGGTAGTGATTTTGGACTATCCTCTCTATCGCAGTTACAAAATCACATGACGTTGCTGTCTTACATTGTCACAAACATTTATCCTTTGTATGCGTTTTTAAGCATTGTGGTTTAAAAAAAACGTGATTTTAATCCATTAAAATGCAATCATCAGTGAAAGAGAACTAATTTCATATGTGTGTGCTGTCTGAGAGACAGAGACAGTTTCTAAGCGTGTACACATGTGAAGACACTGCTCATAGAGCGCGTGAGTATTGAATGGAGTTATTTTTGTTGCTTTATAGGCCTTGAGTGGTTAAACTTGTATGTGTCAAAATGCCCGTCTTTGCAAGTGTCCTTCTAAACACAGCAATTTAGGTCTTAAGTAAAAGCAAACAGCTGAGAAAGAAAACATGTGTAACAGTATACTGAATCCAGGCAGCATCATCTGTCATTATTTTTAATCAAACAACAAAAGAGAGAAAATCTGCTCTTCACTCAATCACTTTTGTAACATTAATAAGACAAAATATATATTTAATTTGCACAGTGAAGAATATGCCGTGTTTTAAAACATTTGATTACTTCATACAATGTATGTAGCATTTCTTATTTCTTTGTTCTGTTGTAGTCCTATTGCTTGTAATTATTCTTACTTAATTTCTGACTGTTTACTTGTCTTTAGATTTTTTATTGAATTTTGCCTATTATTGGTTTGTGATTGACACTGGTGACAAGATTTATGACATTTCTATGGTATCAAAAATTGATTGCCTAATTTATTTATTTATTTGTTTGTTTGTTTGTTTGTTTGAAGTGAAATGTGTGAATCTTCAAAAAGCCCAGAGTTAATTACCTTTAATATAATAGTAATTCACATTCCTGTAGAAAGAGCATGACTTTTGAGACTCACCTTAAACTCATGGTGATTGCTGGAATGAATGTGTCCACCTCACAACAGATTGTATCACTCTCCAGTCTGCTTACAGCAAAACAATTAATTACTTTATGAAAAAAAAAAAGTCACATACAGATCCAGTTTGTGATGAGCATGAATTTATACAGGTGCTGATTTTATTTTATTTTTTTACATGTACCTGTATGAATCCTTAAGTGTAGGTAATGCTGAAAGGTGCATACACTCTTAAAAATAAAGGTGCTTAAAAAGGTTCTTGACAGCGATGGTATGATAGTTAAAGTTAAATCATTAATGAATTAAAAAGAAATGTAAAATCTGATTCCCTTTCGAAAGGGAACTCCATGCTGTGTCCTCTAGAGGGTGCTAGGGGAATGCCTTCAACGTGACCGGTGTCTGAAGCATGAATGAAAAAACGACAATGAACTTGACAAAGGCAGGCGGCAGCCTATGACGTAAACAATAAAGTGACTGCGGGTATAAAAGAACACCTGCGGAATACGTCATACTCTTCTTTGTCTTCAAGCCTTGTGTATGGAAGCACATGCGTCTGCCTCACGAGAGAGAAGGATGCGCTCACTGTTTGCTTTCGCGGGACTACTAGAGGCAGAGGTCTGTACTCGAGTGTAATGGCAAGTTTTTGAGTTGTTAGGCTTTTGTTTGAGCCTCCTCATCCTCTCAGCCCAGGTACGTGTATTTAGGTTGAGCATGGTCTCTGCTCCTCTCGCCGAGAGAGTTATGCTGAGCACTCTGCTCCCCAGTATTTTTGTTTGCAGTTATTTCAGGTTTTTGAGGTTCTCTGTGAGCCTCCCTGATCAGCTGTTCCTGAGCCTGGTAGCTCCCCCTCCCTTTGAGGGTCGCTATGCTGAGATCACAGTATCTAGTGTTCTCTCAACAGAGCTCTGTGGCTGTTTTAGGTTGTTAGGCTCTTGTGGGCCTCCTTGATAAGTCGCTCTTCAGGTCGAGCTTTCGAGTACTCCCCTCACTTGAGGTCTTCGTACTGAGTACCAGTAGAGCTCCACTTAGACAGTACTATTAGTATGTAGGCTCTATCGTGAGCCTCACTAATGGCGCTTTTCCACTGCATGGTACGGCACAGTACGGCTCGGTACGGTTCACTTTTGGGGGGTTTTCCACTGGGTACAGTACCTGGTACCTGGTACTTT
>NW_015547671.1:637213-638669 GCF_001515605.1 Sinocyclocheilus anshuiensis | reverse complement strand
CGGAGCCGACCCGAGCCATGCCGTACCGTACTGAGCCGTACCGAGCCGAGTCGTACCACGCAGTGGAAAAGCGGCATAACTGTGTCTAGTGTTGAGTGTAGTCAGGTCTCCTCTCGTTTAAGAGAGTCGTTATGCTGAGACCTCCACTTTTTAGAGCTTCTCAATTAGGGCTGAGTGTTGTTAGGCTTCCTCTCATTTAAGAGAGTCATTCTGCTGAAGCCTCCACTCTTAAGAATTCCCCTACCAGGATTGAGTGTTGTTATGCTTCCTCTCGTTTAAGAGAGTCATTCTGTTGAAAGCCTCCACTCTCTAGAGCTCTGCTTAGGCAGTATTTTTAGGCTCTATGAAAAAAGCACAAATGTCAGGGCATGTCAAAACTTTTCCAGGCCCCAAAACACCCTCGGACCCCAGAGGGTTAAGAGAGTCATCCTGCTGAGGCCTCCACGCTTCAGAGCTCCGTCTTTGGCAGTAATATGAGTTTGTAGGCTCTTTCTTTTTGAGCCTCACTAACTGCCTCTGGCGTTGAGTGTAGCTTGGTCTACTCTCGCTTTAGGTAGTCGTTATGCTGAGACCTCCACTCTTAAGAGCTCCTAAACTAGGATTGACTCGTTTAAGAGAGTCATCCTGCTGAAGCCTCCGCTCTTCATAGCTCCGTCTTTGGCAGTAATATGAGTTTGTAGGCTTTTTCTCTTTGAGCCTCACTAACTGCCTCTGGTGTTGAGTGTAGCTAGGTCTCCTCTCAGTTTAGAGAGTCGTTATGCTGAGACCTCCACACTTAGAGTTCCATACTCCGGTGGATGAGCTAGTCTATGACGATTGGCGAGCTTGAGCCTGCCCGTAAAGCCTAGCATTTCGCTGGCAGGGATGTTGTTCCTTGAGTCTTAACCTGGGGAAACCAGTTACCTGGGCACTCATCCCTCAGCATAGCGGCGTTGGTATTTTGTTCCCCTAGCTCCCTCTAGAGGATGCAGCATCTCGTTCCCTATTCTCAGGGAACCATGGTTACATGCGTAACCTGAGACGTTTGTTTGACAAATTACATTTTTCATTTTGTTTTATTCCTCCATACGATTGTTGATATGCTTGAATTATTTGTATTAATGTATGTATGTCAATGTATGTCAAAACAAGACATGTTATTATTGATGTCCATCGTTCATCTTTCATTACCATATGGGGTTGCGAGAGTGCTGAATGATTAATAACGTACAGTAGGGTAAATTATATCTTAATAAATAAGTCTGCAAACCTAAATGTTCTATTTCAATCAAGACAGCTTTTCTGGCTACCCAAAAACAAACTGTAAAATGCATGTTTGGGAAATGTTATGTGAAATGGGAAAAAAAAAAAGTTAGCAGGGTTACAGATTTGGAACGACATGACGGTTAGTAATGATTGATTGATTGATTGATTTATAATCGAAATTTTCATTTTAGAGTAATTATTTTCTTTAACC
>NW_015547671.1:632421-636991 GCF_001515605.1 Sinocyclocheilus anshuiensis | reverse complement strand
CTGCTGAAGCCTCCGCTCTTCATAGCTCCGTCTTTGGCAGTAATATGAGTTTGTAGGCTTTTTCTCTTTGAGCCTCACTAACTGCCTCTGGTGTTGAGTGTAGCTAGGTCTCCTCTCAGTTTAGAGAGTCGTTATGCTGAGACCTCCACACTTAGAGTTCCATACTCCGGTGGATGAGCTAGTCTATGACGATTGGCGAGCTTGAGCCTGCCCGTAAAGCCTAGCATTTCGCTGGCAGGGATGTTGTTCCTTGAGTCTTAACCTGGGGAAACCAGTTACCTGGGCACTCATCCCTCAGCATAGCGGCGTTGGTATTTCGTTCCCCTAGCTCCCTCTAGAGGATGCAGCATCTCGTTCCCTATTCTCAGGGAACCATGGTTACATGCGTAACCTGAGACGTTTGTTTGACAAATTACATTTTTCATTTTGTTTTATTCCTCCATACGATTGTTGATATGCTTGAATTATTTGTATTAATGTATGTATGTCAATGTATGTCAAAACAAGACATGTTATTATTGATGTCCATCGTTCATCTTTCATTATCATATGGGGTTGCGAGAGTGCTGAATGGTTAATAACGTACAGTAGGGTAAATTATATCTTAATAAATAAGTCTGCAAACCTAAATGTTCTATTTCAATCAAGACAGCTTTTCTGGCTACCCAAAAACAAACTGTAAAATGCATGTTTGGGAAATGTTATGTGAAATGGGAAAAAAAAAAAGTTAGCAGGGTTACAGATTTGGAACGACATGACGGTTAGTAATGATTGATTGATTGATTGATTTATAATCGAAATTTTCATTTTAGAGTAATTATTTTCTTTAACCCTTATTATGAAATACACACCATTTATAACAGTAACAGCAAAAACAGGTTTAAAGTGGGGGGGGGGATCTGTAGAATAATAAATCAATTGAAAAATAAATAATTTTGTCAGGTTAAACTGGTCAAAACAGGTTAAAACACAACTGGGAATATTTTTTTCGAACTCTAGTTTGAATTAAGTCAACTGGACAGAGTGTCTGTAAACTAATATTTGATCTTATTCTACATAGAATAAAATATATTACAGTGTATGCTGTAATGAGCTCAAGACACCTTGCAAACAAAATTCACATACTAGGGATTAAGTAAATGTTTCTGGATCTGAGTAATTCATCCATCTGCACATTTGTATTTGATTTATTAAATTACCTTTATCTGACTTTTGAGTTGCCCAGTACAGCTTCAATAATGCCAAATGCTGCTGATTTACTTCAACAACTGCATTCACTAAGTGCTGTTTTCTATAAAGCATCTAAAAAGAGAGAATATTCTAGGTCTAAACACAAAGCAAAACTGAAAACCAGTTCAACAATGATCATGAACAGTAAAGTTCATATCTGTCACTCAGAAAGAGTCTGATCAAATCTAAACTATCGTATGGCTTCAATGCCACACATATCAAGCATACATGTCAACTAAACTCATGAAAAGAAAACTTTCTCCCTTACCTCCTCAGAGAAAATGCTCCTGGAACATGGGATAATCCAGAAAAACAGAGCTATTTTCAGTCAGTTTTTTTTAAACACTTTTTAAAGAAAAAACAGGTTTAAAGTGGGGGGGGGGGATCTGTAGAATAATAAATCAATTGAAAAATAAATCATTTTGTCAGGTTAAACTGGTCAAAACAGGTTAAAACACAACTGGGAATATTTTTTTCCAACTCTAGTTTGAATTAAGTCAACTGGACAGAGTGTCTGTAAACTAATATTTGATCTTATTCTACATAGAATAAAATATATTACAGTGTATGCTGTAATGAGCTCAAGACACCTTGCAAACAAAATTCACATACTAGGGATTAAGTAAATGTTTCTGGATCTGAGTAATTCATCCATCTGCACATTTGTATTTGATTTATTAAATTACCTTTATCTGACTTTTGAGTTGCCCAGTACAGCTTCAATAATGCCAAATGCTGCTGATTTACTTCAACAACTGCATTCACTAAGTGCTGTTTTCTATAAAGCATCTAAAAAGAGAGAATATTCTAGGTCTAAACACAAAGCAAAACTGAAAACCAGTTCAACAATGATCATGAACAGTAAAGTTCATATCTGTCACTCAGAAAGAGTCTGATCAAATCTAAACTATCGTATGGCTTCAATGCCACACATATCAAGCATACATGTCAACTAAACTCATGAAAAGAAAACTTTCTCCCTTACCTCCTCAGAGAAAATGCTCCTGGAACATGGGATAATCCAGAAAAACAGAGCTATTTTCAGTCAGTTTTTTTTAAACACTTTTTAATTAACTTTCAGAACTCCTTCTCACCCATGTTAAGAAAATGTTTTAATATTTGATTAGCATAACCTTTGTACTCATAGGATGCACATGGATTTTGAGAATTATCTTGTAGATAAGATTACAGAGAAGTCCTGATTGTATTTTTTTTCTGTTTCTGACTTCAACTACCACTGATCCAGTCTACTTCGGAAATGTAATTGCAAATACACATGCTGTCTTTTTAGGGGGGGGGTCAGATTGTGTGTTGTTCAGATTACATGACTTGATTGTCTGTCTTGAAGTCGTTATGGTTTTCACACTATGTGACACTATGTAAATGATCCACAACATGGGGTCACTGACTACACTGTCACTCAACGACTCTATCTGGTCCCAAAACCACATTTTGTCACAAAAACTCACGTGAGAAGTGGAACAGGAATGATGCAAAACAACATGTGAAACAGGAGTTGTTTATTTGAAAAAGGTCGTTGGGAAGGAATTAGTGCTGCAAGCTGTTTGCATGATGATCTGTTCTGAAAAATTCTGCTCCATTTCTTGAATCCAAACTTTTCTTAAAGCCATGTTGCTGCCAGTGTTAATTTCATTGACGAACAATTTTTGTCAATTTTCGTCAACGACATTTTTTTCACCAACGACAACGAGACGATAACAAACTAAAACTATTTTTGAATGACAAAAACGATGACGGAAATTTATTGACATTTTCAGCAACGATTAAAAACGAGACGAAAATGTTAGGGAGGGACGATTTGGGAAGAGATTCATTCAGAACGAATCTGCTGCATAGTTAGGAGGTTAGGTGCGTACATATGAATGGGCGGGACATAGGCTAAAATACACTTGCTGCACGTCTCATAAAACGTTAAAAAATGTCAATATGTGGGAGTAAGCAGACATATGGATAAATCTGATGATGCAAGAGAGAACTCAGTTCGGTCCGGTTTTCAGAGCGCAGACACTGAAGCACACACACATAAAGTGCATCTCACAGCACACTAGTGATGGGAAGTTCGGATCATTGAACGGAGAATTACACACAAAATGATGTCGAATTGTGCGTTTTGACGAGTATTCACGTAAACACAGTTGATTACGTCTTAAGTGAACGTAAACTGTAGGGAGAACGTGTATCAGTACATTGCATTCATTGCAGCCGTGCATTCGGTTTTAAAGGGACAGCAGCCTAATTTAGTTGCTATTGTCCGAGTCATTGATGTTAATCAAGCAACAACAGAAAGACAGAAAATCACTCTCTGCTCTTGACTGAAAACTTTAAAAAACTTTACTATATATAACTTTAGTATCCCTAAAGATTAATCAAAATTTATTTATAGAAATAAATATGTCTGATTGAAAGAATGATGACTAAAATATGACTAAAACTAAATGGCATTTTAGTCAAAAGACTATGACTAAAACTAAATCAAAATTTGCTGTCAAAATGAACACTGGTTGCTGCTGCTGTTTTTTTTTTCGGTGTCGTCAACCCATGCCTTGCTCTCTCATTGGCTGTAGCTCCTCGCGACACCTGACACCACGTGATGTGGATCCGCTGATCCAGGTATTTAGCATGCTAGATATTTGTTTTGCCGTTGGCGATGTGTCAGTGAGGTGTAAGCGAGCCTCTTTTATGCATCCGCTGATCCGAGCTCATTAACTTGCAAATCAGGCTTAAAATCCTGTAGTGTGAACTTGGCTTTAAACATCATTTTCATGGTCTGGAGGTAGCAAATACTTTTTTCTAAACCCAATATAAAAACAGCTACATTATGGATGAGTAAGTTTGCTTTGATCGAATTTCTCCTTTTGTCCATTAGGACTCCTTCTGTTCTTTGGTAAGACCCATTTTGTGACTCCTATAATCTTGACAGGCCAGGGAGGCTAAATTTTAAAGCTCAGCCACCCATATAATCATAAACAGAATCATAAAAAAATCTCCAAAGGATCAAAGGTTAATTTTGAAAGATAGCTTTTACTTTCATACAGGGTCCAAAGTTAAAGCTCACAAAGAGCTAAATAAGTAAAAGGGAGTTATAAGGAACTGCAATATAATACATATTTGAACTGAGCTGTAAGAATGACAGTCAGACACATCAAAGTAAATCAGATCCACATCAAACCATCTAAAGAAAGCATCACATCACAAATTTACCATCAGAATTTTATCTAAAATGCTCAAGGGTTTTTCCTTTACTCTTTTTCTCCATGTGTTGATGGTGCATGTGTAATCAGGGGCTTCATGCGCTTAGTATTTTTGAGGGGGCACCGGT
>NW_015547671.1:629282-632402 GCF_001515605.1 Sinocyclocheilus anshuiensis | reverse complement strand
TGAGGGGGGGGGGGGGGCATGTCAACATGTCATGTTTGTCATCATGTGACACACCGCAGCCACTTATGTAGTAACACTGATGTAGCCTCTTGGGTTTATTTAATTTTTCCTTTTTATTCAAAATATTCTGAAAATTATTAACTATCATGAATTGTCCAATTCTCAAATAGGTAAAGGTGTTTAAACATATATCATTGCAGGTTCCCTGTGTGTGTCCTGCCCTTGTCTGCTTTGTGCCTTGTGGCAGAACATGATTTTACCAAGTGCGACATGTTCCTGGATCAACATCTTTGTTGACCATGGAACAACATTGTGATTAACCAATCAGATTTGAAGAACCAGTTTATAGTTTTTGTGAAGTTTAGGGTTACAATCAGTGTTTGGTGCTTGTACATCAATGTCATTCATCTATAATTTCCTCTGATTTTAGGGATTTTTCATGGTTAAGTTTAGGTTTAGGTGTAGATATATGGTCAAGACCAGTGTCAAAAAAAGTAATGCGTTACTTTACTAGTTACTTGACAAAAGTAATCTGATTACGTAACTCATGTTACTTGTAATGAGTTACCCCCAACACTGGTCAAGACTACATTTTTGGATTAAAATGTTTTTCCAGGGTCAACAAAATATGTTGACCTAGGAACACATCTAACTTAGCAAAATCAGTGCCTTGTTTTTCTCCATAGTTATACTCATTAGATTGTTACTACCCATCTACTTGTTAGTTCCCATAGTAACTTACTCATCCCTTCTTTTCTCTTGTGTATAAATAGTCTGTGTGTTTCCCTTGTGCTTTGTCAGTTGTTAAATGTATGTGTGCTTGTTTTGCCCATGTTTCTGTTCCTTGTGTTTTGTTTGTTCCTTGTGTTCCCTGTTTGTCCTCTTGTTTACTTCCATTAAACTCCTGCAATTAGATCCATCTCAATTAATCTCAGCCTGCTTTCTCCAGCACATTACAGAACAACTGACCGTCAACTATGGATCTAGCAGGTATGCAGCTTCTTCTCCTGTGCCAGGGCAAGCGTTCCCTCGAGGACCACACCTGTGAGTTTTTGGACTTGGCATACCTGACTCACTTTCCAGACAGTTCACTCATTACCTTCTTCCGTACTGGACTCAATGAATCATTAAAATCACAACTAATCAGTGATGGTTCTCGAGGGACCTTCTGTGAGTTTGTGGAGCTCGCTGTCCAATTCAGTGGATCCTCCTACACTGTGGAGGAGGTGGAGGAGGATTACAACATGGCTGCTCCAGAACCCCTTAAACATTTTTTTGGGGGTAGTTATGCTCCACAAGCTCCAGTAAATGTGGATACCCAGCTTGGTATCATCAGCACTTTCAAGCCTGGCATCCTCAGTGCTCTCAAACCTGGCATCCTCAGCTCCCAGTGGTGACTGCTACAGAATATAATTTAGCTTTCTGTATCATTTGCTTTCTTTCAGCTTCACCTGATAAATCGTGGTGGTCTCCAGCTACGCCTGCACTGCCGTGGTGGTCTCTATCCCCGCCCTGGCTGTGTGATACACCGGTTGCACCCTGGCCACCAGATTTGCCAGCTTTACACTGGCTGGCCACTCTGCCTGCTCCACACTGGTTACTTGCTCCACCACAGTCTCCAGGCCCTCTTCCACTCCATGAGCCTGATTTAAAATGATCATGTTAGTTGATCTATAACTGGCGATGAACGCTCAGGTTACCGCCATGGAGGGCAGTGAGGATGAAGAAAGGAGACCAGTGGCTTCTGGCCGTAAAAGGGGCTGTCCACAACTTCGTCACTTCCTCACGCACCTCTGGGATGCGGTTGCGAGTCTCACTCTGTGTGATAGATTGAAATATATTTGTGACAGATTGAAATATGTATTTAAAAAGATTAATGAATCTGCAAAACAGTGAAAATAATCTACAATGCACTATTTTGAGTAAGTTTATCAAATGTAAATATGTTATTTAAGTAGTGTTGGTTAATCTGTGATAAATTAATTTAGTCCAACAAGTTGTGCAAAAGATTACTGGTGCCTTTTCAAACACTAGGGGAGAGCTTGCGGTGTTTCTCCATTATGCATAAAGTTCACAGTGGAGAAGCATCAAGGAGTGTGACTGATTAATTATCTCCCCTTTTCCAGGTATGCCTTTTAATTATTCGTTTAAATAGTGTTGTTTAAGAGTGTGCAGATGTCAGTATTATAGAAAGTGAATGTTGATTAAAATGCTTAAAAATGTGATTAGTTCAGTGATGCAGGAGTTTGGACTGCACAAGGCCCACATAATGGCACAAGGCCACATGTTGAGCAATGAGTCGTACATATTTATGACTGCTGTTTGTTGCTACAGCGTGTTTTGAGTTTGAGCTCCGTCAAATTAATTCTTTATCGTTTTTTTTTATCTTAAAATCAATTTTATACACCATCATTTTCGTTTCTATAACGTGTGAATATATCCCCTATCCTATTCTACAACAAAAACAATCAGAGCGCCTTGTTATCACTACTTTTATTTTGATTTATCGGGTTCGCTATTAGCTTATAGCCCGTTAGCATCACCAGCGTGGTTGCCGCTAATCTCATTTACATTGCTAATACTCTATTCACACATATTACCATTGTTTTACTCACTGTTACTTGCTTTAAAGGCGGATGTGTGTCTACCTTTGAGTGCAGGTGAGGACACATTCGAGCTGCATTCGGTGCTGCTCAAGCTGCAGGCCATGGAGAAGCAGATCCGTGACCTGGTGGAGAAGCAGGCCCAGCTGAGGGAGCAGAGGGCCGCGCTGGAAACATCCCGGGCTGACGCTCACAAGTCCGGGGTAAGTATACAGCGCGCTGCTAACTCTCCCACCACCTCTACTCCGTGTGTTTCCACCTCCGTGCTACGTTAGCTGAAGGTAAAGTGCACACTCACTGTTTCCCTGGTGCTCGTGTTCTCGATGTTTCAATGCAGATACCTGCGATCCTGAAGGACGACGAGAGCATCAGAGCGGTCGTGCTGCACGGGGGGGTTAACGACACCAAGCTGCGGCAGCCGGAAACGCTGAATGGGGACTTCACGACGATCATCGTGTCAGGACCGCTTCCCACGTATCGACGAGGACACAAAAGGTTCAGTAGACTTTTTGCTTTA
>NW_015547671.1:615021-629272 GCF_001515605.1 Sinocyclocheilus anshuiensis | reverse complement strand
AATGGTTATTGTCATGGTGTAAAGAACAGAAACTGTTCTTTGTTAATAATTGGAATCTTTTCTGGGAGCGACCTAGGCTTTTTTGCACTGATGGCCTGCACCCAAGCAGAGTCGGAGCGGAACTCCTGTCGGACAACATCTCCAGGACGCTACGCTCCATATGACTAGTAAGCCAATTCTCAAATAACTGCTATGATGGCTTTTGTTCTATCCAATTAAATGATAGAAGTACTTGTGCTGTCCAATCTATAATGACTGTCTCTGTTCCCTGAATAGTGAGGTCAAAATATAAATTTATTGAAGAAAAAATCTGTAACACTTTAGATTACAACCTGCAATGCACTGCATAAGTAAACAGAATTTACAGCATAACTTTTTTGTAATTACAGTGTACCTATTCAGTACCTCCGTGTAGGTATAAGGGAACAATATGCAAAGTTTGGGGAATAAAGGAGTAATAATGTGTAAAATTACAAATTATTTATACTGTAAGTATTTTGAAACTAAGGGGTACCTATTCTAATATTACGTGGTATGTATGACCTAACAACAATCTTATATTTGGAAGCAATTTAGCAAAAACATACACTGTGTACTTTTTTATAGCCTACACATATAAAACAAGCTGGTAATTGTTTCAATCCAAACGCTCGGTTGAGACTGTTGGGTTAGGAAGCTGGCTTGATTTGACCCAATTTGGGTTGATACCAGTAATAAGTAACCCGACGTTGCTGGGTTATGAATGTGGAGGAAGTGAATGAGAGCATGCAGCAAGTCACATGAGTTCAAACGTGAACGGCTCTGTGTGCGACGGAACAAAGCACCACTTTAATTTACAGCCCGCAAATGTTGTATTTACCCTGTAACTACATGGAACAAGGGGGGAACAAAGCACCACTTTAATTTACAGCCCGCAAATGTTGTATTTACCCTGTAACTACATGGAACAAGGGAGGAACAAGTTGGACTTAAACACAGAACAAGTGTATATTTGCACAGTAATTACAGAGAAAAATATTGCACTAGTTTTAATTTAATTGTTCGATGGCCAAATTAAGCCCTCTACATTTTTTTGCTATAAAAACACCACAGTATACATCCACTGAAATACAAATGTTGTATCATGTATTTTTTCTGCAAACAGCTAGAAAGAGGTAAGCTTGTTTTAAGCTGCATTGCACCTTGATGGTATGTCATGCAAAGTTATTTGGTGATAGTGGTGTTGAGAAGTTGCTGATGTGAAGTTGCTGAAATCGATGAATAAGCTTTCATAAGGTTAGTAGACTCGTGAATTATAAATCATAGCAGAAACTCATTGACTAATTACACTAGATGTCCAGTTTTGTTTTTCAGTAATCTCCATCATGTCCATCCTTTAATAATAGAATGTGTACCCCATGGTTTAAAAATACCTATACGCCTATAATGAAATACCAATATAAAATTGTAAAAAGTATATATCGTCTTTCTAAATCGTTCCCAAACATAAGAATGTTGTTTAGGCCATACATACCATGTAATATTAGAATAAGTTCCTCGTAGTTTCAAAATACTTACAGTATAAATTTTACAAATTATTATCCCTTTATTCCCCAAACGTCACATATTATTCCCCTATACCTACACGGAGGTACTGAATAGGTACTCTATAATTACAAAAAAGTTACGCTGTAACTTCAGTTCCCCTTCAGGAACCCCCATCTTCTGTGACCACGCTAGCGCTTTGTGTGTGTGTCAGTCGCTATCCGTTTGTGAGTCTTATTTAGTGTTGTTTGTCCACTTATAAGCTCCATTATGCCAAGCTTCAGCAAAAAGAAGCATTTGGGCGAGAGCAGACAGCATTCAGGCTGTGTGTTCCTCCCTGCCCACACTATATTTCGGGTGGGGACACACACAGTTTGTGTTTTGTCTGCTTGGGAGCGAAGCACGCAGAGTCAGCTCTCGAAGAAAAGGGGAGCTGACTGCCCGCATGGCGAGCATTTGTTACTGCCTTGCTTTGTTCTCGGAAGGCTCTCTTTGAGGAGGGAGCCTTCACCGGCATTTCTCGCGGTGCTGGCCCCGCTTTCGCCGAGGCAGAGCGGCGGCTATGCTCGTGGGGTTCGCATATGGATCCGGTGGAGGGAATGTAGACGGGCGAGTGCCTATCTTCTTCCTCACCTACCAGATCCAGCGCCCGCTCTCGGGGTTCGGAGCGACGCTCCGCCTGTCTTCCTCCAAGGAGGATGATATGGAGGGCGTCGATGAGCTTGCCAGTTGCACAAGCATCAGTTACACAAGTATATTATGCCTAATATTATAATGAGCAGCTTTACTGTGGAGTGGAGCTCGCGCAGTCAGCTCTCGGGAAAAAGAGAAGGGGCTGATTGTGCTTTACCCGCTGTTAAATGCTCCGCTCTCGCCGGGCACGCTCCAAGGAGTGTGTCCATGCCTGTGATCTTGTGGTTACGGTCCCACTGCTGCTGAGGAATGGCGGCGATTGAGATAGCGGGGATCGCACATGATCTGGCGGACGGGTTGGAGACGGGCTCTCCCTATCTCCACCCCGCGTTCCCTAGATCTAGCGCTCTCTCGAGGTTCGGAAGCCCGCCCTGCGGTTCTTCCCCCCCGGAGAGAGGGCTTGACGCTCCGCCTGTCTTTTTCCAAGGAAGTGGACATGGAGGACGTCGATGAGCTGTTTTACAGTCGCACAAGCATTATGTCTATATTATTATGAGCAGCATTTACTGGGGAGCGCTGCGGTTTTTTCCACCTCAGAGTGAGAGCTCGCTGCTGCAGCTATTTTTCTCCGAGGAGATTGATATTGTTTGTGTGAACAAGCGGCTCGCGTGTAATACATAATTTTCAGTTTTTGATGTGAATCTTTCCACACCAGACCTTGTTTACTCGTTTGGTTGTTTGACTGCATTTAATTCTGAGGAATTAAATGAGGTATTTATCTGATTATGAGAAGTTAGATATATCATATACGATTTTTGAGAGCGGTATACACCGCATTACACGGTGCCCGTCTCTCCTCAGTGCCCTCAGGAGATCGGTCTGCCAACCCTGCTGTTCCAGGGCGCAGCGGTCTCCAGCGCGTGCTTCTCTCAGTCCCCGCCCGGAAATGTAGCGGTACTAAGAGGCTCGCTACCTCTTGGGAGGTTTCTAGGTCAGCTAGAGCGGCCGTTCCCTGCCGGTCTGCCACTTCAGGGCACTGACCTAGCTGCTCTAAGTGCACCAGAAGCCAGTCTCGGGAGACTGGTTCCCTTAGTAGGTCACCTGGTGGCGTGGGAGCCGCTGCCAAGCGTGTCTCATTGGGTCCTGCCCCGAGCAGGCTCTGGTTCTATCAGTCTAGTCTTCCTAGGAGAGCGGTGTACACCTCATTATACGGTGCCCGTCTCTCCTCAGTGCCCTCAGGAGATCAATCTGCCAACCCTGCCACCTACGGTGTTTCAGGGTGCAGCGGTCTCCAGCGAGCGCTTCTCTCAGTCACCACCCGGAAACGTAGCGGTACTAAGAGACTCGCTACCTCTTTGGAGGTTTCTAGAGCAGCTAGTTCGGCCGTCTCCTGCCGCTTCGCCGCTTCAGGGCACCGACCTAGCCACGCTGATTACACCAATCTCGAGAGATTGATTTCCTTAGTAGACCTTTTTGGCAGCGTGGAAACATCTGCCAAATGTGTCTGAGTGGGTCCTGCACAATATAGAAAGAGGCTACCGAATCAGTTCGGTTCTTTTCCGCCTCGTTTCAACGGGGTCATTCGGGTTTGCTTTTGGGGGCAAAAGCTTACCGGGTTCTTCCGTCGGCCTTGCACTCTCACCCCGCACTTTCACGAGGTGTTTGGATGCTGTTCTGGCTCCTCTGTGGCTCCAGGGCATCCAGATGCTCAACCACATCGATGATTGGTTGATATTAGCTCAATCTGAGTAGATGGCGGTTCGGCATCAAGATGTCGTTCATGCTCACTTGTAAGAGCTGGGGTTTAGACTTAACGCCAAGAAAAGTGTGCTTTTTCCAGTACAGAGAACCATTTATCTGGGTGTGGTGTGGGATTCGACCACGATGCAGGCACGTCTGTCTCCTGGCAAAAATCTGATTGTGATTAAACCAGAAAAATGCAAAATAAATGAACAATTTTTTTTTTCAAGTTTGGGCTCTGGCTACTGTGTATAGAACACCAGGGTCATATACAGATTTCCTAAAATAATTTTCAGATTTCATCTCAGACCAATTGGTAAATGTTGATAAAGCAATAATTGTCGGAGATTTTAACATTCACGTTGATAATACAAATTATGCATTAGGAAACTCTTTTGGAGTCAAGCAAAACGTCACCGGGCCCACTCATCGTTTTAATCATACGCTAGATTTAATTATATCGCATGGAATTGATCTTACTGATATAGATATCGTACCTCAAAGTGATGATGATTCTGACCATTTCCTTGTATTGTGCATGCTGCTTATTACTGATATTAACTATATGGCTCCGTGTTATCGTCCGGGCAGAACTATTGTTCCAGCCACCAAAGACAGATTCACAAATAACCTGCCTGATTTATCTCAACTGCTCTGTGTACCCATAAACACATATGAACTAGACCAAAATGACTAGCAACATGGGCACTATCTTCTCTAATACATTAGAAGCTGTTGCCCCCATCAAATTGAAAAAGGTTAGAGAAAAACATACTGTGCCATGGTACAACAGTAATACCCATTTTCTCAAGAAAGAAACTCGTAATCTTGAGCACAAATGTAGAAAAAACTAACTTGGATGTTTTTAGAATTGCATGGAAAAACAGTATGTCCAGCTATAGACAGGCTCTAAAAGCTGCCAGGGCCGAGCATATCCGATTTTATTAATTTAGTCAAGCAGACAACAAAAGTCATTTATTTTGGGAGCCTGAAAATGGATTTCAAAATTAAAGCTTTTGAAATGGTTATCACCACAGTGTAAACAACAAAAATATGAATTTGTAAAAACTGTACCATCACGCATGTTACGTTTTCAGTCTACAAGTATGTGCGCAGGCACATAGTTTTACTTTACAATGTTGGACAATGTTGTCATCTGTACACTCAACTTTTCAAAAACTCAAATAAAAAATTGTTCTTAGTACAATCATTGGTGTGTAAACATACCCAGACATCTGTGCAGTCACTTCACCAGTGCTATCTATCTGCAAGAAATGTGCCAATTCACTAACAAAGTTAAACAACTGAATTTGTTATGGTGTGTCCTCTAATTTTCTCAGTACACTGATTTATGGTTTTCATTATGTCAGCCATAGGGGTGATTATATCCTGAAATTCCTTCATTTCAGGTTCAGTGGTTTGTCTTACCTAATTTTGCTGAACTTGTTTTCTTACCATTGAAGATTACACTAATAATTGCACTGCTCAGAGCTGTTCCTGGTGCTGAAACAGCAGCAACTTCAACAGCAGCAGCAGAAGAGTAAATGGAGCTAAAGCTATTACTGCAACTATGGTGACTCCCCCAACTATACAGCCATTATTCCAGCATCTTTAGATCCTTCAGTATGTCTGAAAACGTCTTCAAATTTTCAGATGATCTGATGCAGTCTCTCAGTGCACTGCTGGGGTTGAGGAGAGTTCAATAAATTCATCTTTGAGACCAATAATTTCAGTTCCAGTGAAAAGAAACATGTAGAATTTATAACAATATTGTACTTTTTTATATATAAACGCCTTATTAATGATAACCATATATGATATGCAGATGCAGAGCTCTTTAGTTTGAATCCACATTGTAGGGGTGTAACCCCGGCATCCTGGCCAAATTCGCCCATTGGCCTCTGAGCATCATGGCCTCCTAACCATCCCCATATCTACTGATTGGCTTCATCAGTTTGTCTCCTCTCCACCAATAAGCTGGTGTGTGGTGGGCGTTCTGGCGCAATATGGCTGCCGTCGCATCATCCAGGTGGATGCTGCACACTGGTGGTGGTTGAGAAGATTCCCCCTTCTATGTAAAGCACGTTGAGTGCCCAGAAAAAGCACTATATGGATGTAAGGAATTATATTGTGATCACAGATTCAAGATATATAACATCAGTTTCTCACATCATTCTGGGAGGTTGCTCCATGCTTTTATGTCCGCTGTGACGAGTGGATGATGCCATTGTTTCTGGGGTTAAGATAATAACACAAGTGAATACATTATCTATTTACATGCAGTATATAAGATTTAATTTCACAAAATTATTTAAAATGTAAAATATAAATATACTTTTTACACCATCAGTGACCGATCAATCTTATAGTACAATAACATTTCTTAAATCTTAATTGCCTGTTTTAAAATATAATCATTATTATAATATAATCGCTGTATAAAAATCAGTGGCTGCTCGCCAATAGAGGACGCTCTCCCTGAGCCACACACACAAAATAATTAAAAAAAAAAATGTTTATAAATGATATAAACTGATATTTACATGATATGATAGAAAATAATTTGTGCAAAATATATGCTTTCGCTATATGTCATCCTGTCTGCATGTCTCAAGATCCCTATAGACCCCTATATTAAGTCAAACCTGGTTTAGTGGTCTTTCAGCATCTCCATGTGGTCCTTTTTGGTTTTGCAAACTTGATCATACTCAAACTTAATCTTGAACTTGGCAATTATCTGTTTAAAATATGTATCAATCCTTCTTAATTCTATTTTTTTTTTCTGTTTTCTTAAACTTCTGTTTAATTGTTTAGTATTTAAAAAAAAATATTGGGTTGTTTGCTGAAATTGTTGGATGTGGTAGAGCCCTATCTAGAAAATTCTCCACCAGAGCCTCTTGTAAAAAAAATATAAGTACAAAATATATAGCACAAAATACAAGGTTACACATTGAAAGGACAGTTTGGTGGCGTGGTAAATTGTGAATGTTATAATGTAATACTAACACTGAAAATCAAGAGAATATGTTTGTTGGGTATGAGGTACTCAATGGTTTCAAATACCACATATCAAGGGTAAATACACTGATTATTCACTGCTCATAACATAATTATTGAAGACTCTTACCTCCTCAGAGAAATCACTCCTGGGACAGGATAGGGAATAATCCAGAAAAGCAGAAATATTTTTAGTCAGAGAACCAACAGCAACTACCATGGGCAACTATCTATAAAAGTACACTTTTTGTTTAACGAATCATCGGAAAAAGCGTTATTGCATTAAAAGGAGCTCAACCAACATGAAATCATACTCATCCTTATGATCTCACCCAAGTTAAGGAAACATTTCAATATTTCAAAAACAACCTTTGCCCTCATCAGTAGGATGCATGTTGATTTTGAGAATTATCTTATAGATAAGATTACAGAACTCAGAACTGGTTCTGACTACAACTTTGATCCACTTATGAAACTTTTTCTAAAATGCATTTTATTTGTGAAGTACTTTTTTTTTTAACAACAAAACATTTGCAATTTAATTGCTGTATTATTACTCTGTCACATGCTGTCCGTCGTGTTTTTCTTGGTCTGGAGATAGCAAATATTTTCCTAAGCACCATATAAGTTTATATTTACTCTGATCAGACTTCTCCTTTTGTTCATCAGGCCCCCTTCTGTTCTTTGACTCTTATAATCTTAACAGGCCAGAGAGGCTAGATATTAAAGCTCACCGAAATAATCATAAACAGAATCATAAACAGAATAAAAAGTTGCCAAGAATCAAAGGTTAATTTTGTACATAATATTCTGCTTTGGAACAGCTTGAATACTTTCACTTTCTTACACGGCAAGAACTAAACCCAAGAAAAAGGGAGTTATAAGGAACTGTTACATAATGCATATTTAATAAACTGAGCTGTAAGGATGAGTCATACTCTCACTGATAAAAGTGACACCAGTAAGTCAGATCAAATCAATCCATCTACTAAAGAAAACTGTTTTTCCCCTCTTTTCCTCCATGTTGTGACACATATGTGCAATACAGGTGATATACAATGAGGGAAAAAATCATGAGAATGCATTGTATGAAATTATTAATGACTGGTAAATTCAACTTGTGTGGCAAAAAGTTTCTAGACTACTGCTGACCTGATACAGAGTTATCAATGAGTGTGATATTGCTTAATTGTTGTAAATGATTAACTCCCAAGCAGTCTCAAGACTCAAGCAGTTATTCTCGAAAATAAGGTAAGACTAAAAATAAGGTATGTTTTTTTTTTTTTCTATTAAACAATGTACTTCATTATTTAGACCTAAGAGGTTTATTATTATTATTATGGTAATAAAAACCAGACCAAGGTAATAAAATAGGTAATAAAAACATTTTCTAAGCATAATACAAATACAGCTGCATCCCATATGAGTGAATTTACATTCACTTTGACCAGAGACTAAAGCAGAAATATCTGTCTGTCAGTGATGGAGCCCTTAAAATCAGCATCTCACATTTGATGAAGATAAAACTTTATTATGCTTTCACTCTCCATTACAAGCAGACTGAATTAATTTACTTCATCATGATTGCTCAAATCACAGAACATATTGAATGCATGTAATGTATATTACCAGAGTATAAACAAAGAGGATACATGTTTGATAGGAGTAAACTAGCTGTAAACAACGATAAAATGGTGACACACCGAACAATAAAGACAGGATGGATTTATTAATATATCACAGGGGCGGAAAAAAAAGACTATAAATGACACTGATTCATGAAATTCAATGAATTTTTTAATTCTACATTCCACTATTCTTTCAATTTACACATAACTTTATCTGTTCTATTTGTGTTTTATGACTAAATAATATTAAATTAATATTTCCTAAACATTACATGCATGTAAATGGCAAATACATTTCTGTTCCGATTCCACTATTCTTTCAATTTACACATAACTTTATCTGTTCTATTTGTGTTTTATGACTAAATAATATTAAATGAATATTTCCTAAACATTACATGCATGTAAATGGCAAATACATTTCTGTTCCATATAGGAATGATTTTACATTGGTTTTAACAGCCCATTCTTGCCTTGACAATTGCCATCTCTGTCTCTCTGTTTGTCTAAGGAAGGTAAAGTCGTCAACCATAACCCTATCATTTATTTCATCATTTGATCTCTTAACCCCCTGATGCACAAGCTTTGCAAACCCCTTCTAAAGCACAACATGGGTCTAATATGACCCATATTCATTTTTTTTAATGTTATTTCATGCATGGCTGGGATTTATTTCTTTTTTTTTTCATCTTTTGAAATCAGTTTATTTCAGGATTTAATATTCCTACGAATCTACGAATTCCATTATCCAAGAATATTTGAAATATCTTGATTTTAATGAAAACAAATTGTTATTTAATTTTTCCTAGGTTTTGAGTTACTACATCAAGTTTACACACAGGTCAAAAGCGACCCATCTTTGCAAGTGTGATCAAATAAAAGAATAAATACAACATTTTGTTAAAATAATTTTAGCAGTTATTTAGAGCAACACTTTGCCACTCATAACATACACACATCACTAATAACTGATTATACTAAAATGGAACGCTACTGTTCCTGTAGTGAATTGTAGTGAATTCGACTAAATAAAAGAAAACTAAATTGACAAAATAAAATCCCACGGGTACAGCGCCATCTCAGTGCTTACATGCCTCACAAATGACAACTGCACATTTGTGCTCCTTGCAAACAGGCACTGGAAACACCAGCTGCTGATTTTTCTGTCTTTGGCTCCTGGGGAGACCCTGCCCCTCTTCCTCTTCGATTGGCCCTCCTGTCTGATGTCCACCTGTGGCCAGGTGGTGGCTGCATTTTGTTTTTTTATCCCACACCTTTTCCTAATATGGTTTTGAAAGTGGGGCCTCCAAGCGCCTCTTCATATGTGGCATGACAAGCTCTTTGACCAGCTCCTTGATGAATAGCCATCATTCATTGGTCACCACCTATATAATCAGGGTGTTGTGCAGTGAAGATGGTGTAGGCCTGGGGTGGTCAATGTCTGTCCTGGAGAGCCAGAGTCCTGCAGAGTTTTGCTCCAACCTTGAAAAAAAGTCACCACCAGCAGTGTTGGGAGTAACACATTACAAAAGTAATGATATTACAGCAGTATATTACTTTTGGCTGCAAAGCAGTAATATAACGCATTAGTAATACAATTTAGGTAATATTATTACTCATTTACATTTTCATTTAGTCATTTAGCAGACACTTTTATCCAAAGCGACTTACAAATGATGACAATAGAAGCAATCAAACTCAACAAAAGAGCAATGAAATGCAAGTTCTATGACAAGTCTCGGTTAGCCTAACGCAGTACAGTATGCAACAAATTACTCATTAAAATCGCAGTAACACACATTACAACAACATATTTTAACTGAAATTTAAGTGGTGAATTTCTGTGGGTAAAATATTTTGTCTATTTCCTGATGCTGGAATTTGATGGTTGAGATGACTGTAGAGACGGATTCTGCATTCGTGAGATGGACATACTCCCATTACTTTCAGTTCATCAGAGAACAACTGCAAGTCAAGTGCAGTCTATGTGCGACAACCTTCCAGTTACTAACCCTGAGATTTAACTACTATATCACTTTAAAGAAAGAAGTTAATAGATCTCAGTGGCAATTTAATAACAAACTACTTCAAGATTATGTTTTTTGTGAGAATTTTAAGATTTTTTGGGATAAGTGGAAAGTTAAAAAAAGTTATTTTGAGTCTTTAAATCAGTGGTGGGGAATTGGGAAGGCTCAAATTATAATTTTTTGTCAACAATATACCTCTTTTTCTTCTGTTTTGTTAAGACAGGCCATAGAGGAGGTTGAGCGGGCCATAAGATGCATTGAAAATAACCTTTTAAATGGTAGTCGACCAATACCAGTAAAAAGGGGAATAAGGCAAGGCTGCCCTATTTCTGGACAGCTGTATTCATTATCTGTTGAACCTCTTTTATATTTTTTGAGAAAGCATTTGACTGGCTTTAGTTTACCAGGCTGTATAACTGATTCACCTTTAGTTGTATCTGCTTATGCAGATGATATTAACATTTTTGTTAAAAATGAAAAGGATATACATACAATTGTAAAGGCTTTGAAGTGCTATGAGAAGGCTTCTTCATCAAAGGTTAATTGGGATAAAAGTGAGGCTTTAAAAGTGGGACAGTGGAGAGAGGAAAATATACCTTGTTTACCTGGTGGTTTGAAGTGGGGAAGTAATGGGATAAAAATTGTGAGTGTTTTTCTTGGAACACAACAATTCCAAGAGAGTAATTGGGAGGGGGTGATGGAGAAAGTATGTGCAAACACTTCTAAATGGATATGGTTGCTTCCTCAGATGTTGTATAGAGGACGTGTTTTAGTAATCAATAATTTGGTTGCTTCTATACTTTGGCATAAAATTATGGTTTTAAATCCACCAAAGGCTTTGATTACAAGTGTGCAGAACATAATTCTGGACTTTTTTTGGTCAGGCTTTCATTGGATTAGAGCTGGTGCTCTATATCTCCCACTTTGTGAGGGAGGTCAGGGGCTTGTTGATTTATCTTCACGAATAGTGGCTTTTAGACTAAAAACGGCACAAAGATTTTTGTATGGAAATGGATTGATTTTTACAGCTTTTACATTTTTACAATTGCTTTTACAGACGGTAGGGAGGTTGGGTTATAGTAAGCCATTTTTTTTGCTGAAACTTGAAGAGGTACAAGCCACAGGTTTAACATATTGTTATGATTCAGTTTTGCAGGCGTGGCAAATTTTGAAAGTATCCAGAGATTCTGGTGTTCTACCTGGTATGTGGATCTTTGAAGAGCCACTATTCTATAATTAATTCCTTTGTGTATGTTCTTTAAATTCTATTAGCCTGCGCTCAGCACTGAGAGAGGCTGGGTGTACAAAGTTAGGCCATCTTTTAAAAGCTATGCATTCATCTCTTGTTGAATTAGGACAATTGGCAAACATAAGATCTGAAAGATTGATGAAAAGGATTGTGGTAGATGTTTGCGAATCATTACCACAGTCACTAAGAGAGTTTGCTGAAGATTATGATATGGCTAATCAGTGGGACGATGGGTGTGAGTATATTTTCCCATGTCTTGATATCTTTCCAACTATGAGTGAACGGATTGGTTTAGAAGATGGTTTTCTTTCATTTACAAATTTACATCTGAGTTCTTTTGAAGAGTTGGGTAAAAAGGAGGCTTATATACTGTGTGTGAAAATACTCCATAGCAGATCTTTTGAAGGAATGAAAACATCAAGGTGGTTTGACTTTTTTGGTCCTGATCAGTCCGTGAAAGGATGTTGGAGATCTCTGTATAAGATGCCTATTGATAAATGGACAGGAGATCTCCAGTGGAGAATAGTCCATGGGGCTATAGCCACTAATAAACATGTAGCCCATTTAGATTCTAGTCAAGGAGTGCAATGTACGTTTTGTATTCAAGATGAAACTTGTTTTGTGGTTGTGGTAGATTGGGGGTGTTATTTAATTTGTTAAAACAGTGGTGTTTAAACTGGGGGGAATGTTTTTCTTTACCTCTATTTATTTTTGGACCAAAGTATTCTGCTAAGGAAAAACAAAAACATGTTTTATTACATTTTGTTTTTGGAGTAGCTAAACTTTCTATATGGCTTTCCAGAAAAAATAAAATTCAGAACAAAGAGTCAAAAGAGGTCTATTGGGTTTTCCTGGGAATGTTAGAAGCTCGCCTCGGAATTGAGTATGTTTATTATAAATGAATCAACAATTTACAGGCTTTTATTGAAAAATGGTCTGTTGGAAATGTTCTTTGTGTTGTTGATAGTGATGGAGTGTTGGTTTTACCTTTTTAACAATTTGAAGATTGTGTAAAGATGATGTAATAATGGTGATATGGAATAAAAGTATGTTTCAACCTCTCTCTCTCTCTCTCTCTCACACACACACACACACACAGGTATGATTGCCACAGAATGTGATTGTAAAAAAATTTATTGTTATTTGATGTTCACTCTTCACTCCTGTTGATTTCTGTATATTGTTGTTGGCTTTATTTACATATTATTTATTTAATTTCTTCTACATTCTAAAGTTAATTATTGTTTTTTTTTTTTACACTTGGTTAATTACCCTAAAATCATTAATATGCAACTACAATCTGACTCTAAGTCTTGTCCTCTAGGTGTGTCTTATGTGGCATTTTGTAAAAACAGACATTTCAAAATGCATCAAAAACTACAAAACAAATCTACTGTTTGAAAGAATATATATTTTTAATGTCCTTTCTAATGTTTATATATACATAAATTCACAAAATGTATCACAAGAGTTGTGTGATAAGAGCAGTTGGCCACATCCAGTAAAATTAATGGCTCTCTATTGCCCTCTGCTGGTCAAAACAATTTATTTCCTAAACTGTAATAATTTTAGGTTTATCTCTAAACAACAGATGACAGAATTCTACATCTAACACCCAGATCAATATCCAGCAACAACTTAAATTAAATTTAGATCATCATTTAAGTGATTTTTTGATAAAAATGTAATATTTCACATGCAAGCTAATGGTGTAGTTGCAGAATTCTGTGGTAAATAGGAACAAAAGTACTTCATATCTCCCAAAACACAGCATTAATGTATAGATGAGAAGTAAAAAAAAAATAAAAATGATATATTATTTGTATGATTAAAAATGTATATATTTTTTACAATTACTCCTTCAATTTTGAAAATGTTCAAAGACCATAAGTGTAAACATTAAACGAGGACCATTTGAGGGTTGAACATGAAGAGGACTTATCCATCTGGCAGCCAGAAGCGGAAAAAAGCAAGAAGAGGAGGAAAAGAGGAAAAATGACAGCGGTAAATGATGGAGATAAGAATGACTTAAGGGACGTATACTGTTTCAGGAATGACAAACGTGAGTGTAAAAAATTACGCGAGTGAATCCGCCAAATTGATCCGTGATTGATGGTGATAACTGTTGCAATGGACGTAACAAAATATCTGACAAGCCGATGTCAATTAAGTGATGCAGAATAAATTCAAAGTAACAAAACTACAGCAGCAACAAGTCTGTGTTGCCTTTAGTAGCTTCTACAGGTCAAGAAAATGTAAAGCTCTCCTTTCATGTGTCCTTTTTAGGCAATGTTTGAAAAATTTAATTTTTAAATTAAATCTTAAGAAAATACCAAAATATTGAATGCATTATTTAATTATTATACCATTAATAATTAACTTAATTTGTAGTTAAGTATTTAAATAATTTACCATACTAGGCGGCTGGGGCCTGGGCCTATTTATTTATTTAT
>NW_015547671.1:609130-614970 GCF_001515605.1 Sinocyclocheilus anshuiensis | reverse complement strand
TGATTGTTTCATGTGTGACTCAATAGTGTAAGTGGGTCCGTTCGAAGACAGAGATCCTACAAAGGGTTAGTTCACCCAAAAATCCGACTGGACACGTCATGCTCTCTCTGAAAGAAGAAAGTCATATACACCTAGGATGACTTGAGAGTGAGCAATTTATGGGCTAATTTTCAATTTTGGGTGAACTAACCCTTTAAGTCTTTGTTTCCACTAGGAGACAATTGTTTCCCTGTCTTCTTCATGAATGAAAGTAAACATTTAAAGTGAATTTTGGCAAAGTTAAAAAAAATAATAAAGGCTTTAAATTATTATAAGTGTTTAAAAAATGTAGGGCTTTATTTTGGGGGATGGGGGGGAACTCATCTTTGTCACCTTTTTCACCCATGATGGGTTTGCATCCCTGAAGTGTTTACATTTTGCATATTGTAAACAAATTAAATGCATTATATAAGTCACTTTAGAATATAAATTATACCATGTTTCAGATGATAAAAAATGTGACTTGTAGTCTGGAAAATACAGTATAGCAAATAATTTTGCAGACCCCCTGGTTATGGGTCAAGGACCCCAGTTTGAAAACCCCTGCCCTAAGTTATTGTTTAATGTGTGTACAGAATACAGGAGTCAGATTCTACATAACTAAAAATGACTGTTATAGAAAAAATACAGTCTGTAAAACAAACTTATTCTTTAAATGAAAGGTGGACCAAATGAACAAAGTTGTTGAAGTACTTGGGATCCCACCCAATCACATTATGGACCTAGCACCAAAAGCCAGGAAGTTCTGTGTTTGAGAAAAACTAATCTTTGTCACACATGATTAGTTTGCATCCCTACTATGTCTTTCTGCCAGTGGGGAGCCCATTAATCAATATAAATAAATATTACATTTACTTGGTTGACAATTTATTTAGCTCTTCTGCATTAAATTAGTTGAGTTAACATAATTAGTTTTCAACTAATAAAACTAGTAAAGCTGATAAAAACATACCTCAGGTCAACAATGAACTAAGAGAGGCTGTCAGTTATATCTTCTGCCATAAAGATTAAAATTGATATTTTGTTAAAGAATAAGCACTTTGTTTTAAAAAAAATGAACAATTTATGTTCTATTGTATGTGTTTTAACTACTTTTTGTATGTTATATAAATATACTGTATATCTAGGTAACGAAGATATATTAACAAAATAATCTTGTATAAGGGCCCCATCTATTAATTTTGCCTGGGGCCCCACTTCATCTTGGTTCGCCTCTGTAACAATGTCATGTCAGGGGAAGGGTAGACAAATGATCTGCTTAACACTGCGTCCCAATGTAACTGGTAAATACCAAATGGATATTTGGTATTTTTTGGTAATTCCACCTAAATTACCTGGAAAACTCTACACACAAAACCACAAAACACACACACAACATACAGAACGTCACACACATCTTGCAAAAGCAAACACTTCTTTCAAAACAGTTTTAACTCTTCTAAACATGGTATTTTTGCATAGAATATTATATCTGATGGCGATGACTGCTTATTTATTGCAAGGGCTTAAATATGGAATTGAATCTCACTTGAATGCTCTTTATGTGTTTTACAGGACACTTGAAAAAAATTATCTTACAAATCAAATTACCAGAAAAGAGGCAGAAAAGTCAGTGTCAAAGTGGTTAATCGGTGACAGGGGAGGAAACCGTTCTGCGAGGTTACATAGTGGAGAGAAAGATGGTTAAGTCTTAAGATATTCTTGAGTTTTAAATGGAAATACAATATTTAAAAAGAAAATAATTATCTGTTTTAACTCTGAAAAAGTGGCACAGTGGTTGATTAATTGTTGTCTTTTCAAAGGACCCTTGGGAGAGCGAGGACAGACGAGTGAGGAGCTGCACTTGTAGGTTTGTTTGTGAAATAATGTATTTTAGAGTTTTCAGATATGCATATACAACAATACAAGTTATGCCATATAATGTTTGTCAGGAGCTTCACTTTTTTAAGATTTTATAAAGTTGTAAATTTACAAGATATAATAGTAATGTTTAAATGCACTTGTTTGTATAAACTTAAATTTTCACATCTTGCTTTATTAATTCTACCGACATGTTGCAGTGGTTTCACTTTAGTTTGGTTTCAGTGTAGGTTTTTTTTTTTTTTTTTCTGGTGCGGAAGATAACGAGAAAAAAGGAGGGCGGAGCAAATGACACGCTGAAAGATGCTGCTCTTGTTTTAACATCATTTCGGGCATTACGAAAGTAGTTTAAACTATAGCGTTGTTCCGCGCTTGTTACGTGTAATTTAGTTATTTTCGCGTCTGTAAAACGGAGTTTCACAGTTTTAACTAAGATCGAGCTCATCCCATCGTTCACGAGGAAGCAAAACACAAGAACTTCGATCAAGACTGCAACAAGGTTGGGTTTGTTCATTGAGGGAGTCCATAGTTTGCATTATTAAGTTGTAATTGGACCAGAGATGTGCAGAGAGTTCCTCGGGGGCAGGACGCAAATTTAAAAAAAGAAAAAACAGGCATTTAAACGGAGTAATTCCAATTTCTATATTATTTCTCTATAGTAAAATTATATATATTGCGGTTGCATTGAATGTGCTATAAATAAGAAAGAAAGACAGTATATTTCAATATGGGCAGGTACCTGTCTGAATTGGACTTCGAAAACAAAACCGAAACTAAAATTACCGGAGACATAAAAAAAAAGGATTACACAACACTTTACACAACTTTAAATTTGATTGAAAGTTTAATCTTAACACTTAAAGTGTCACACTTCACCATAACACCACATTTAAGCTTAAAACACACCAACACTCCGGGACACTCTCATGCTCTTGGGAGAAGAAACCTCTCACTGGATCATGCTCTTGTTCAGTGTTGGAAGTAGCGCATTACAAAAGAAATAATATTACAGTAGTATATTACTTTTTTTTTTTTTTTGCTGTAACGCAGTAATATAACGCATTACTAATAGAATTCGGGTAATATTATTACTTGTTACAATCTCAGTAACGCAAGTTACAACAACATATTTTAACTCAATGGGGAATTTACCAACACCGTAAAACAGCACCAGAGAAAAACTTCCGCGGGTAAAATAGTTTGTCTATCCTCTGTTGCTGGAATTAGATGGTTGAGATGACTGCAGAGACGGATTCTACATTTGTGAGATGGACACGTACTCCTGTTATTAGTCAGGTGCAATATGTGCGACACCGAACTCTCAACATGGAGAAATAGCACGAGTAAACCCTGGAAACACCTGGACTGGTGCCACTAACACTGAGCTATCGGAGAGAACTGCGGGTCGGAGAAGAGGAAAAATACGGAGGACGAGCGCAGACAAGCAACAAAAATGAAGTTTAACTAAAAATAACAAAATCTGTTTTTATTAATAAGTCATAGTCTATATATAAAATGAATGAATGTGCGAAATATTTGACTTAAATAGTCTAATTAAGAGATTGACAAAACGAAAGGAAAAGACAGAGAGATATGCTGCTGAGTTTGGTTCATAGGCTATTTGTGTGGTGCGGTGCTCTACGAAAGTCCACGGAAAGGAAACCGAGATAACAGAAGTAAAGTAAACACATTGCAGTCTCGAATGATCTGTATGACCAAAAATAGAGTATTTTTTTGTTGTTTGTTTCTGCTGTTTGATCGCGCCGGCGCCTCACGCACACACATACAGCACTGCAAACACTGCAGCCTGTTCATTATCAGAATAAAATACAGTCAACCAAACATATAGATATACTGGTTAATTTACATAGTGCGTACTGCGTAGTACAATCCCTGCCGATCATCCTGAGCTCGGGCCAAACACACATTTGTTCATGTGAAGAGGATGTTTTTTAAGCGCATTAAGTAAGCCTGGTTTACATCATAAATAATAGTTTACCATTCAACTACATCGCAAATATGGACACATTTAATTGGATTAATGCTGAATGAGACAGGTAGGCTGCGCGAGAACGCCGTTTGCTTTCAGTTTCGCATTGAATTAGCCCCAGTTGCAGCTCCAGGATTTTTTTTTCGTCGGGGGTGCTAAGGGGAGCTTAACAGTTCAGAGGGGGTGCTAAAAAACTAATTAAATTTAGTGAAAATAATAACAGCATGCAAATTCAGCCACCTTGGGTTTATATATACATATATATAGCAGCTTCGAAAAAGGCATTTTTTTTCTTGGTATAAACTTCTCATATGGCACTGTTATTAGTCATATAACTTTAATGCCAACTGCCAAATATGACACTTACAAATTAATACAATTTATGAACGCACATAGAAAAGAGAGAAAGTAGGGATTTTTTTTTTCTTTTTTCGTTAGATACCCCCCACCCGGGTGGTAATATTAAGGGAATAATTAAGTTTAATTATTAATAATTAATAATTAAGACAGTTATATACCGTCATCAGCCTATGTTGAAGTAATTGTGTCTCTTTGCTGTCTCAGAGAATATGCGCCGTTAATGCAGCGTTAGAAAGCTCTGTCCGTTTTTGTTTTTACTTTCACTTTCTCTAGAGTGAATTGACTGACGTTCACCGGCATAACTCTTGCACACAGTTTGCACGTTGCTTCCTTGTGTTGCTTGACCCCTCCCCCGTAATATAAATTGTTTGGCCACATATTAGGCAATTTTTATTTTATTTTTTATTTTATTTATTTTAATTTTTCTTTGGCTTTTAGTGTTTATTTTTTAATGTTAATGAAAGTGACACCAAAAAAACAGGAACATATAGGAAATCCTATGGGGGGGGGCTGCTTATGTGTTCATAATTTTATGCTATATAGACCTACCACATTACCCTCCACTGGATGTGAGCAGCAATGAACTACATTTTGGCATTTTATAATACTTCTGTGGATATTTTGGTGAAAGTAACTCAAAAGTAGTGTAACGCATTACAATTTAGATACAGTAATATTGTAATGTAACTAATTACTTTCAAAAGACAATAACTAGTAATATATTATGTATTAGATTTTGGAAGTAACTTGCCCAACACTGGTCATACACAATGATAATAAAACACAAATTCATATGTCCTGGGATGTAGCACTGATGAAAACTGATTCTCAGTGAAAATTGTTACTTCTGAACATTGTTTCATCATGTGAGCCATCACATGCAAAATGACATGGAAAGTTCTCTGTTTACGTCACTCACTGTATGCATACGAAATGTGCATATTCTTTGTATTTCCCAGACGAATGAGTGTGATATACAATAGCATTCACCTAGACAAAATGGACAATGTAAGCAGTCAGTGTAAACAAAAAGAAAAAAAAAATTCTATACAGTATAACAAACATTTTAATTTTGTTGAATTTACTTAAACAATAACTAGGTTTTGAAGCATTAATTATATATTTGGGTGACTTACTACATTTTGCAAGCATGAAAAAAAGTTGAAAATGTCCCTTAAAGGGGTCATATGATGCGATTTCATTTTTTCCTTTCTCATTGGAGTGTTACAAGCTCTTGGTGCATAAAGAAGATCTGTAAAGTTGCAAAGACTAAAGTCTCAAATCCAAAGAGATATTCTTTATAAAAGTTAAGAGTTAACCACACCTACCTAAAACGCCTCGTTCTAACACGCCCCCACATATCTTTTGTGAGGTCACGATGTGGGAAGATTTGCATAACGCCGCCCAAATGTTCACGCAAAGAAAGAAGGTGTAACTTTTATTCTCGCTGTAGCATTGTTGCTGCCAAAACTACTTTGTTTGGTCTTCCAAAAGAGGACGATATCTGCTTCGTCATGCCTGGAGCTGATCCGTGCTGGTCGCTGAGGAAATACATCAACGTCACGCTGTGGATCGCCGGATCGGCTTTCAC
>NW_015547671.1:607219-607379 GCF_001515605.1 Sinocyclocheilus anshuiensis | reverse complement strand
GGATAATACACACACACATAGAGCGGGATAATACACACACGCATAGAGCGGGATAATACGCAGAGCGTCACACCACGTGACTGAGCGGTGTGAGCGGTGAACTAATTTTCGGCAGCCGGAATTTCAGTGCATCTCTAATTATTGGCGACAGATATTATAT
>NW_015547671.1:602276-606802 GCF_001515605.1 Sinocyclocheilus anshuiensis | reverse complement strand
CGAGGCAAAGAGGAGAAACAATAATGTACAGTATGTGGAAAATAATGTGTTATTTGAACCTTAAACCGCATAAACCAAATACACAATATAATGTTGTTTTTAGCAGCATCATATGACCCCTTTAAAACAGTTGTGACAATTACACTTACAATTTAGATTTTTTAAAATGTTCTGATTATAATTATGTGATAATCTGATATGTACAATGTTTTCACTTGTGTTATTCAATCACAGCAACAATGTCATCATACAGACATCGCCGCTGGAGCAGCAACTCAGAAGAACCTCCTGAAATACTGTAAGAGGAAATTCTTATCCATTACTTTTACTTCAAAAGATTCAAAAGATCAGAATAATTGACTGTTCAAACTAAAATGTGATTATTATATTATAAAAACATATTAATAAAAAAAACTTTTGAACTAAACTCACCATATCAGCTAAGCTAATATGATTACCATATAATAATAATAATAATAATAATAATTGTATTACAGATTATATAACGTAATATCATGAACTCCAATAGTAATTAAGCGTATAGCGTTAGTTCTGGCAAGTGATGTGAGTCAAGCTTGCATCAGCTGACTCTCAGCTGATCACATCTGAATATGCTGATTTACTGCTCAAGAAACATTTCCTGTTATTATCAATGTTGAAAGCAATGCTGTGCTGCCTCATATTGGTGTGGAAATTGTTACTTTTTTCAGGATTCGCTCAAGAGAACAACTTTTATTTGAAATATAAATATTTTGTAATATTATAAATTAAGCGTATAGCATTAGTTCTGGCAAGTCACATGAGTGTTAGTTGATCAGGAATATGACACCTATCACGGAATTCCTATATAAGCTCTATTCAGTATTATTCAGCAGCTTTTTCACAAATTACCCTCCTCCATTCCCAACTCCTCAATTCGCCACAGTCAGACTGGGCTTTCTAATATTCCTTGTTGAATCAGACTCATTTATCTTGAATAATGTGTTACACTTAAATGTGATTAAGTACATTAACGATATCTGCTTGTTCTGTTCTGTTTACCTTGGGGGGTCATTATTGCTGCTTAGTTTTTGCCCAGAGCAGAACCATACCGCCAAACCAAACTGTATGCTAAGTGTCTATCATTTTGATTAGAGTGGTCCTGACAGAACTATTTCTATCAATATTAAAAGTAATATTTATTTTCTATTGGGCTGATGTTATGAGTCTCAGAGAAGAATTTATTGAACTTTATGACACAGATTACCCTCACCTCCAGCAGTACATGGAGACACTGCACCGTATCGCCCAAAGATATGACGAAAATTCCAGACGTGCTACTAAAGGCTCTAGAATTGAAGAAGTGGCTGGAATGCTTGGGGCAATGTTAGTGGGAATTGCTTTAGCTGCATATACTTTTGGGGCATCTTTTCTTGTTGCTGTCGTAGGAGCAGTAGCAGGATCAGCTGCATGTGGACAGCGTCAACCGCGCCAAATGAAACAAGTAAGAAAAGACATTGTAAATTTAACCCTATGGCTGAAAAGATTAAAGACATTAATGAGCACATTGAGGAAATATTGAGAGACCTTCATAAACTAGAGCAAGATGCAAGTGATGTAAATGATGCAAGTGAATAATATTTTGCCTCCATCAGTAAAACACACAACATACGCCGAGAAGACATGACTGAATTGACTGCACAGATGTCTATGAATATGCGTTTCATTAGAACAATACCAATGTGCTCTATGATTTACATTTACATTTACATTTAGTCATTTAGCTTATGCTCTTATCCAAAGCAACTTACAAATGAGGACAATGGAAGCAATCAAACTCAACAAAAGAGCAATGATATACAAGTGCTATAACAAGTCTCAGTTAGCTTAACGCAGTACGCGTAGCAAGGTTTTTTTTTTTTTTATCATATAATAAATAAAAATAAACCAGATAGAATAGAAAAAGAATAGAGCAAGCTAGTGTTATAGGCCTTTTTTGCTTTTGTTAATTGTACAATAAATAAAAAGAAAACAAATAGATAGAATACAAAAAAAAAAAAAGAATAGAGAAGCTAGTGTTAGTTTTACTAGCTTTATAAATGAGGCACCAGCTGAGGTAATGCCCAGCTTCTTTTTTTTTCAACGCTCTTGCTAATACATGTGTCATCTCTAGCTGTGCTCTTGCTTATAAATGTTATAAACATTTTTTCTTAATAAATGCTTAAAGCAACAAGTGTGGTGTTTTACTTAATAAATCACTTTCTCAATAAAACGAATACAATAACATGTGGAGTCTCTCAATAAACCACTTTCTTGATAAAACAATTACAATAACATGTCTATTTGGTTACAATACAAAGGTATTACATAAAAAGAAAAGGCATACTTGCAATACGACAATTGCTTAATTTCCTCTACAACATGCAGCAGTTACGTATGAGGCCTTTCCAGGAAATAAACAAAATAATACACCCTTATACAATATATTAACTAAATACATCAAACAATGAGACAGGGTAATTGTACTCTTATGCATAATACGCAACAATATCCATACACACATGTAATAATACATATGTTAAATTTCCATGCACAAAATATATTGTAAAATTAAGTGAAATCATATACAAAACCAATTAGAAATTGGAACAATTTCATATATTAAAGGTGCAATAGGTGATTGTCTTCAGAAACATTTTTTGTTATGCTGGTTGAAAGTCTCTTCACATCCCGATAGCAATCATTAAGTTAAGTAGTCTAAATGTATTTATATGTATTTATATATTCTGTGGAAGGTGTAGGACCATGTGAATGACACATGATGTATTGTAGTAATGTAGTCTCTGGTCGTCTGATCTGTGTGCGTATATGTGTTCAGGAGGCGTGGCTTTGGACGGTGATTTGCAGGGAGGGATGTACACTTTCAGTGCTATCAGGCTACAGTTAACATTTTCCAAGATGTCCTGCTGCACTTTTAACATATATAGCTACCCGATACAAATATGTATGTTTTTGTATGTGTAAAACATTTTAGACATACATGTCTTGTACATGTAGCCTACATCCATACTAACATGTCAACACATGTTGATATTATATAGATTAATATAAAAGATGGACATACGTATTTTTGCCTTTTTTATGTTTCACATAACATGAGGAATTAAAAAAGAAAATGCAGAAATAATTTTCCATAATTCCTTTAGCAACTTCATTTTGCATATTATATTTTACAGATATTTTCTCCTATATAACAATGTCATTTCAGGCGAAGAGTAGAAAAATGATCTGCTTAACACTGTGTCCCAATGTAACTGGTAAATACCAAATGGGTATTAGTCGCTTTTCCACCTAAATTACATGGAAAACTCTACACACAAAACCACAACACACACACACAACATACAGAACGTCACACACATCTTTCAAAAGCAAACAATTCTTTGAAAACTGTTTTAACTCTTCTAAAAATAGTATTTTTGCATAGTAACTCTACACACAAACATAAAATAATTAGCCACATACACGCCAAACTACACACAGATGTGAAAAATATAAAACACTACTCGTGTCTTTTGCTTGTTCAGACTGCAGTGGAGCACAGGAGTTTGTCATAGCTCTCGCACACACTGTACATGCATATGCACATATACACTGTATATACAGTATGTATGACTGATTAATTTTACAGTTACCCAACTGAACTGAATCAATACTTGATCTACAGCCTTGCTGTAGAATGACACTAATGACTTGTTAGAGCTGCTTTACAGCAGAATGTGAATTTGATACTATTGTGAAGCTGCTGTGAAACAATCTATATTGTATAAATCCACTTATGCTCTGGGCGTTTTTTGGTATTTTCGCCTAAATTTGACATACTCAAATTCAAATGTTTACCCTACACACATACAATGGAGGAAATTTAAAAAAATGGTTTCATTGTAAAGACAACCCTTTGAGCTACAAAATATGAGTGTAATTTTTTATAAATAACATTATATATTTTTCAAATATTACAATAAACAGAAAAAAACATAGGCGCTTTTGGAGTTTTAAAATAAATTATTTATTTGAAATTCTGTAATTCAGGTTCTATTAGGTCCAGCTCTCTGCAATTTACTTTGTTTGATGCCACTAGATGCCAAAAAGTGCCAGAAAAAAGAAGTCTACATTATAAAATATATCTGGTCTATCACATTCTAAAATAGAATCCATATCCTCCAGCTTTATATCATTCCATTTATGTGCATTCTGTATTGGGATACTGATTCACAGCATCCTCTCACCTCATCAGTTGACTCACTCCTGTATCCAGAGCATCTCTCTGACAACAACGTTGCATAATCCCTGGACCAGAGCTGAGCTAATTTGCTAGCCAGCAGCTATCTCTAACATTCATTCATTAACAAACACATATCAGTTCATCCACACAGCACTGTAATAATCCATGTATATTTACTGTATATTCACTGAAATGCATAATATACTGTACTTTTCTGTCAATAAACAGTGTATCAGATTGCTAGCTGTGCTTTTACGTTTCA
>NW_015547671.1:584188-602261 GCF_001515605.1 Sinocyclocheilus anshuiensis | reverse complement strand
TGAAATGCATAATGTACTGTACTTTTCTGTCAATAAACAGTGTATCAGATTGCTAGCTGTGCTTTTACATTTCAAAGCAACGATTCAAATATAAAAAACGGCTCAAAAACACGCTCATGAAGCCTTACCAGACGTGCGTTCATTCCTCTCCACGGCGCCGCTCAACGTTCTTCACCATATATAACTTGTAATATGATTATCATAGATTGATATTATCCGAGCCGCATGTGCAGAATTTCACGGCTCTGAAATGGCCGCTGAGTTGAGAGACATGTAATCTGACCAATTGCAGTCCACAAGCGAACACAGATCTCTATAACATCAGATGCGCTGGCTGTGCGCGCTTTGGATATGAAGAGCGCATCTCTGGCAGAAGCGCGTCTATTGCGCAATCTGTACAAAACGCTATATATCTCACCGATGGAAGCACGCAGAAACGTGAAAATGGTCTTGTTTGAAAGAAATATATCATATCAAAGCAAGGTTGTTTTTCAAGGACACATGCATGTTTCATAAGATATCAAAGCTGTGTCCCCACTTTTTGTCAACACCGTCAGACACTCATTAAAATGTAATAAAATCAGGGAATATCAGGGGCAGCTGTCACTCTAAAGGGACCCCCTTTCCACATTGCAGCTCTGCAGAGTACATCAGTGTCAGGCTCTGGTAAGTTTTATAGTTTTAGAATATTTTAAATCCTAATGTTAATATTTCCTGTGTCACAACTATGATATGTCAACACCATCTTCCAATTTCTAAGGAAATTATTTGAAACGTTTAGATCATTTTACTCTCCTGAAGCAGGTTCTATTAGCATCTAGCATCAACGGAAAAAACAAAACAAAAAAAACAAAACAAAATGGCAACTACATGAACTGACATCACTGTCAGATGCCACCACCGTAAGATTTTCTGTGTGACGGAGGTGACATTTTAGACAAATATTACAATATTTACAACTTTAGTTATTCCAAACAAAGTTTAATTTAACACAGTTATTTTTGTCATATTAATCAATTACTTGATTATGCTATTTTATTTTTGTTGAGGAATTGTTGGCCACATGTGAACATGTAATCTGTGTGCTAACATGAAAATGTGTTTTGAAATGCTAAAAACACCTTGATTGCTTGATTGCAAAATAAGTGATGGAAAGGTAAAAAGCACATTTTGATAAAAAATAAATAAATAAAAGTTGGAGATCGAATCAAAGCATAGCTCAGTAGCTTAGTACATGTAAGATATAGAAAAATGTAGTTTAATTTGTCTGAGTACAAGGTTTTTTCAATATTGCACCCTGTTTTGTCCCACTTCTCAACAATCAGTGGTATATTACAGATCTGCATCTGAGCAAGTGACTGGGTGAAAAAAAAAGTAAATTATAAACTGTTTCAGTGTTAGTTTTCAACACCTGCGGATGAGACTCACATAGATACACTTCGTGGTGTTCATTATACATGCATCCCACCACACTGTACACATTGCTCTCTGTTAATTGTGTCTCTGGCACTTTCAATTTCATCCAGAGTCTCCTGAAATGTAGCAGCTGTTTCTCTCGCCTGATGAATAAATTGCAAAGTGTTTGATTGGATTTGTTCTGCGTTTCTCTTGTCTGCCACTTGATTCATTTCAGAGATCTCTTTTGAATCTAGACCAATACCAACAGCATCAAGAAAAAGAAACGGAAGCGAGAGTCTACTAGTTATTTTCCCAACCACTTTGAGAGCTCTGGCAGTTCTTGTGGCCACATTCTCAATTTTAGCCATTTGTAACTCAATTGCAATTGATGAAATGCCTAAAAGAGTTTCCAAAGAGCCCACAGTTGTCGGGAGTGTCATATCTGATTCAGAAACCCACTTCTTCTGAAGAATCTCTTCTATGGTGTCAGAAATGGTCTTCAGAAGCTTAATTATTGGGTTGATTATATTCAGGAAATCATCTGTGATCTTCTTAATAGTCTGACGTAGGCTTTTCTGCTTGATCATGTTGGTGATGGTACATGTTGTACTTGTTACTGCTGCACCTGCTCCAACACCTGCAACAGCCAACGAAACACCAAATGTGAACGGTGCCAAAAACAAACCCACTAGTGCTGTGATTCCTGCTGCTGCTCCTATTACTGATCCTGATAAACTTCCCACTGTAGTGGCCTTGTGCATGGATTCCAGATCATCAGTGACGTCATTCAGCTCCTTAATTTTATGATTGAGTGTTGGAAACTTTTCATCAAATTCTGAGTTCAGTTCCATGATGCTTCTCTGCAGTTCATCAAGTGCTTCGAGTTCCCTGAAATATCAGATTTTTTTTTTTAAGTAGACAGCATTGGTCTTACCACAAATAAAATACATTCTGTTAATTACTATGCCATTGATAACTGTTATGCTGTGACTTAGCAATGCAGCCAAAAAAATAAATTAAAAAAAATAAATAAAAATATGCCCTTTTTATGGTGCTCTTTGCTAACTTCCCTTCATCTGTTGCTCAATGCACATCATTGCTTATGTTGCACGAGCGCCCACTACTGATGGAGCCGGTGCAGTAAGTTAAATTACAATGTCCTGAGCCAATTGGAATTTGCTCTCTTGGAATCTGATGTGCTTTGTGTTTTCCTTTTGAACTGTTAAAAAGTGAAACCTTGTGTAAAGTGTTAAAAAAATATGCTCAAATCAGTTGCTTTGAACAAGAAAATCTTACTTCTTGGACATCTCGGCTGGTCAGTTATCTTCACCTGTATTGAAATTAAGCATATTCAAAGATTATTGCAATGATACAGCACTGTGATAATGTATGTGCATAGAAATGGGTGTTGTCACCATGAGACAAACACACATTTCATTTGTATAGTCATTTGTATAGAGCTTTTCAAAATAAAGCACCTAATTTCATAAATTGAATGTCAATTATTGAATGTCTTAGTGAACATAAAATCTCAGTGTTAGAAAATAATTAGGATTTAATTGATTTACGCTGATGTAATTTGCAAAGTATTCAAGTATAGGTCCTGCATACAGTAACCTTATCCTTTGTCCACGCCATTGGATTCTGTCATTGGGCCAGTGTGTGGAACTTGCACACAGTATGCTAACATTCTGACATATGGATAAATTCAAAAGAAAAAAACTCAAAACAATCATCTAAATAAGCACAGCAGAATATGGCAACCACCTTTCTAAGGAGAAATACAGCCTGTATGTTGTGTAACATTTCTCTGGTCAACTGCAAGCTGTTTACATTGCAGTTCTCAAACACCTATCTATCTATCTAATGTATATATATATATATATATATATATATATGAAGAGTTCATTTGCAAACACCGATAAACGCCACTTAAAAAAATTAGTTGAGTGACGTGCATTATTCTCCACATCTGAACGAGCGATCTGAACCCTAAACACGTTTTGTCAAAAAAGCCGGTTTTGTTCACTTTCAAGGCATCACAAGTTCACGTTTTACTGCAGAAGCCGACAAGCACCCTTGTTGTTTTTAAAACAGAACGTGTAATCACATCCATACAGTTTATGATCACAACAACAACAACGTTTGTCAGGCGTCTACATTATCATCTGAGGAGATTACAAAGATTAAACGAGTGTTGTTTTTTTTTTACTCTAAAACTTGAAATGTGGAGTTATCTGCTTTTGCTATAAAACTAATTTTTCATATGTAAAAAATAAACATACTTTCAATGAACTTTAATTTTGTAAATTACCTGTATTTGTTTAAGTTATTATTACTTAATCAAAACAACTCAACTGCAGTTTGATTGATATTACTTGGAAAGCGCAATTAAAAAAACGTGATTTATGAAAAAACAATTAAAATGGAGTTATCGGTTTTTGCAAATGAACTCTTTATATATATATATATATATATATATATCGCATTATTACTGTCTTGTTTTGTCATGACTGGGATCATGACAAAACAAGACAGAAAAATAATAAAGCATGATCTCTAAGGACTTCTCGAGCACTTATTTACCGAAAACAAACTGATAAACCTGGACAATGAAAACAGATAACATGCATTACCTCTACAAGTCCAGATCACCTTGTTTCTCCGAGCACTTTACAATAGTCCACTGCACTCACCTTGTATGCGATTGTGTCATGGATAATCATGTGCTTTTATTGCTGCTGATTAATATTTTACAACAATATCTCAGTCACTGTCATGCAGTTGGAATTATAACAGAGCAGAACAAATAGGACAGAAAGAGCTTTATTACCAAGTATGTTTACACGCTCAGGGAATTTGATTTGACGACAGGAGCTTCCAGTGCAGAAGAAAGTACAGACATAGTGCAAACATACATAGGAATAACACAGTAGAGATGGAATATAGCACTAATAAGAAAAAAAAGAAAATTAAATAATGCACTATCTACAGAAGTAGAAGTATAGAGAAAAACATTTGATTGTTTAAATGAGTGTACAGATGTGTTATTTACAAGAGTGCAGTTACAAACAGAGGCGGACAACGTACTGATTGAATTGTTGTAAATAAATATCACATTTGCAGCTGGTCAGTGTTCAAAAAATGCTGGGAAATCACTTCATGTAGCCCTACAAGAGTGATTACTGATAAACTGTCTGAAAAGAAAGTCACGTTCTAGAGAATAAAAAAATCATCCACTGACTTTCAAAGCTGCTACATAGTAACGACTTTCTACTTTGAGGATCTTGATAGAAATGTAGTGGAGTGAAAAGTACAATATTTCTCTTTCAAATGTAGTGAAGTTAAAGTCATAAGTTCTCAGAAAAAATAATACTCAAGTAAAGTACCGATACTCAAAAAGTGTACTTAAGTACAATACTCAAGTAAATTTACTTAGTTACTGTCCGCCTCTGGTTACAAATGTACAAGTTTCGGACTCTGGAGATGTAAAGATCTTGGAGGCTGGACATAGGGGCACCGATAATCCTCTCAGCAGTCCTGACTGTCCGTTGTAGTCTCTTGATGTCTGATCTGGTAGATGAACCAAACCAGACAGTTATGGATGTACAGGACATCAATACAGAGAGAACAACAGCAAGTTGATTGTTTCTCAGCAGCAGAGCTGGGTGATAAAAGTATCATTTTGAGATTGCAATAGCATTTATGTCAGTAACGATAAGCTCTGGATGATAAGATGAGATTTCATGTTCATGTTAATACATTTAATCATTGACATACATTTATTTTGAACAGCTGCATACAAATTACCTGCATGAAATGCCTGTCTGTACTGTAACTTCAAGAAATTATGACAAAAATATTGCTACTGTATAACAAAATGTACTTCTTAACTACTTTTTTTTTCTACTAACTACATACAACCAAGATTTTTTCCTTTCATCCATTAATATATACAGTTCTGTTGTGCAAAATTGTGCACCCTCCCTGCAATCGCCCGTCCAAAGCCACGCCCCCTAAACTCATATACGCTCACAGACCAGAATACCAGAGACAACATTACTACAATAGGCTACATCAGCGGTTTCCAATTCCAACTTCAATGGATTTCCCCTGCTTAGGGAGTAGGAAGCAATGAACACTGTGTAGGGATCATATCGATCTGAACACAGTTCATGCACATAGCTCACGTCTAATGAGCTGGTTATCTGAATCGGGTGTGTTAACTAAGCGAGGACTGGAATTGGGAACCGCTGGGCTACATCATGTGTCATTCATCGGTGAGAAAACTTTAAAAGTAATACAATACCAGGAAGGAATGTCAGGTTGTTGATGTTTGTCTGCCATCCTCGCTCTGTCTGCACAGCGTGCGTGAATGCGGTGATGACATATCCTGTCTGCGCGAACCGGGTGCGCAGAGGTATGCTAATACGTACGTTGACAAGCAGGTAGGAAAGCCAATTAAAATGCTCGGACCGAGCGTTTTGATTGGACGAACATTTCTTGGTACTACGCCTTCCACAGAATATATAAATACAGGTAAATACATTTAGACCACTTAACTTAATGACTGCTATCGGGATGTGAAGAGACTTTTTAACCAGCATAACAACATTTTTTTCTGAAGACAATCACCTATTGCACCTTTAATGATAGCTCTTCATTAATTCATGATTATTTAACAACTTTAATAATCATTAGTATTTGATGAATTAAGTATTAATTTAGGCATTAGTATATTATTATTCATTCACCCGTATTGTAAAGTGTTACCATCCTAACAAACCATACATCAATGGAAAGCTCATTTATTCAGCTTTCAGATGATGTATAAATCTCAAATTAAAAAATGGAGCCTTTCAGAATTGACCCTTATGACTGGTTTTGTGGTACAGGGTTATCTTATCACAATTATAAATGGGTTATTCCATGTCAAATCAATCACATTTTAGAAACCTCCCCAGCTAAATTTTTTGATTTTGACAATATTTTTTTTTTCTGAAGACAGATAAACATGTATAGTGATGAAAGTATGTCACATACGTATATTTTTTTGACAGTTCAAAAATGGCAAAAAAGCACTTCTTGTGTGTTTTGCCTCGAGTTTGCATGCCTGTAACTCAGGAAGTTATCCTAATATCCTTTTAGATTCTGGTTATTAACAAACTTCCCCTTTGGTGTCTTCATATTAAAGGCCCTCAATGATTCAATCCCAGAAATATGGAGAACTTAGGTCTCCATGAGTAAATTGGTCAATTGTTCACATTTTCAGAGGTCAGAAACCAAATGTGGGTCATTTTGCATACTTTTTTCTTAGGATTATTTGAGGAACAAATAATGTTGAAACTGTATAAAATGTATCTGGCGATTTTCTATCAACACAGTTGCATTTGAACAGTCTGTGTGCCATAAAGATTATTTTTCTAAACTTGAGGAAAATGTGCTTTTTGCCTTTTTTGAACTGTCACCGCTGACATATAATGAAACAAAGATAGCTAAAGTCAACAGATTTTACGAATAGACCTACCAATATCTGTGTAAAACAATAAAATAAAGATGAAGCCAGCTTTCTAAAGGCATTTTTACCCTCCTGTAATTTGGCTCCGAATCTCAGGTGAAAATTATAATTTTAACCCCCATCTACAAAAGAGTGGATTACTCAGTAAATATACATCTGTGACATTCAATACTTTCATCACTATACACTATACATTTCTTCAGAAAAAAATATTAACAAATTCAAAAATTTGAGGCAACTTCTGGTTGAGTTGACATGGAAAAAAAACAGCAAAATAACACATAGCGTGCAAACAAACAAAATAAATAAATAAGGTTTAGTATATATTTAAGTACTTAAGTAAAAATCCTGAGGAAAAGCTTGAAAAACAAGTTGCATCTAAACTGAAAAGCTGATCGGATAAAAGATCAAGGAAGTCTGACCAACAGACACTGAAGTAAAATCAGAAAATCTCCAGTAAGACACTTCTGAGAAACCATGTGTAAAGCAAATATCTTTGTTTTACGTCTGACAAAATGCTCTGATCCTTTCAGCTCATCGGGACCAGCAACATATTTATAATAGTCCATTGCAGTGAACTGATAACTGATAAGAAGTACATTCATGGCTGTTCTGGAGGATTGGCTCTGTTTTGTATGTTTATATGTGGGTCTATTTGACATATTTGGGGAAAATGTTACATAACAGGCTTTGTAGAAAAAAAACAGAAATGGTCACCCTACAGATCAATCATGGAATTAGAAACTGATTTAATCCGACTTTTATCCATCTCTTGTGTGTAGTACAAACCGTGGGTGAAATGAGTGACTTCCAAAAATGTCAAATCATGGCAGCCAGCAGGAACATGTGTAAACTTAACAGACCAGTTGTTTGGTGTTTTAAGAACAACAGTCTTAACACTTATGACTGCATACACAAAGCATGGAAAGACTTCATCTGGGAAGAATAATAGTGGTCAAAAACTAAAAGTGATACAGGGACCATTGAGCACTAAGAAGGATTGTGTCCAAACAACACAGAAGCAGCAGCAAAGTGACAGCAAGCCTCGATATTCACTTTGCAGACCCTGTTTCCACAAAAACCAACCACAGAAAACTTCATAAAGCCAGTGTAGGGATTTCTAAATATGAACGGACACTGATATCAGTCATCACGAGGTTTGCTAATCACCCAGCACATGAGTCCAATATTCTGGGTCGATTTCCTGTCAGTCTTGTCATCATCTACTCAGAGGAGTGATTATGGACTGATCCAATCAAGAAACAACAAAGCTTTCTTTGTATCAAGGACTGAAAAGGTTCGTTCACAACATATAGAAACCACGATGTCTTGTGACCCACCCTGAGTGCAACCTTTCAAACCCTGACTGAATTAATAGTAATTAATTCCCTAAAATAAAATAAAAGTAATCAAGTTATTACACCAGCATCCATTAACGATCTGAAACTGATACAACTTTAGAAGCAGATTCCCTCCTTCAATATCCGAAGCAACTGGCAGATTTTCTGCAGATTCAGACATTCAAAAGTTGTATGAATCTACACTGTAAAAAATGACCGTGAATTTAATGGTAAAAGACTGTAAAAATGCTATAGTAACAACCTGTTAAATGGTTAACGGTAAATTCACCTACTATATACAGTGAAAAACTGTATTGGACAAAACGTAATTTTACGGTAGTATACCGTTTTTGGAAGTGTAAAATACTGTATAATTTACAGTGAATAACCGTAAATTGACATTCCCAGAATTCCCTTCATTAAATTTAAATTTGATGTTTTTTTGTTTGTTGAAATAACTATGTTTCTTCTTAGTTTTTTCTTATCAATTTTGTATATTATGGTTATTGTTAAATGAATGTTTATTGCATTATTTCAGTTTCATGTGTGTTACCATGATGGTGTTTAGTGTTTGTGTGAATGACACTGTGCACCTTCTATATATGTTATTATTTAAAAGCTGCTTTTGAAGGGCTTTGGTTCATCATGTGACTTTCTCATCACCACCTGCATTTGGTGGTTATCAGTGTATTACAAAGGTACAAAACAGATTTCAGTACTTCAATAGGTTGGTATATTAACATTATATCAGTTAATGAAATTACAGTATTTAACTGTAAATTTAAGTTAAAACCATAAAACCTAAAATGTTGCTACCGTATTTTTTACGGTAAAATGCCGGCAACCACAGCTGCCGTTTTTTTACCGTAAATGTTACTTATTTTTTTTTTACAGTGTATTCTAAGAGGGCTGGAAGTTGTGTTTAAGGCAAATGGTTGTAAAACACCTTAACTTCCAAGGTTTTAACATTATGTTGATCTACCCCTGTATATATAAAACCCAGAAATTGCAGTTATTGTTTTGCCAGCAATAACAGGTGTTTCCACACACTACAGCTCCAGAAATCAAATGAAATTGATGAAAATTGATCAACTTTTTACCATGAGGACATTTTTATATTTCCACATACAGCTGTCTTAAAAATGATTGAGATCCTGTTTGAGTTAAAGAGTCCAGCTTTTTTATTTTTTCTGAATTATACAGTAAAATGATGACCGTGAACTACAGTATATACCATGGGTTTAGCACGATCACTGGACGTTACACTTTCAAACTGCTGTAAAATGTGCAACAGGTTAAATGTAATATAATTTTGTAAAATGTATCCACAGGTATGCTTTTTTATTTGTTTAGTTAACAGGGATATTTTACATTAATAAAACATTTATGTAAGTGTACCAGAATTAGCCAAAGGCTATTTTTCATCCGTAGTCCCTTCATGAGACCGGGCCATTTACTGAACCTACATCGTACAAAAGAAAGAGAGAAAAAATGATATCGCTTATAATAGCCACTCTTTCATTAAAATACAGCAAAATGTAGCCGGAGCAACATATATATTTTTACGTATTTCCAATGAGTCTGGATGGCATGGATTGTATTTGTTGTGTTCTAGATTTGAAGTGCATCTTCTTTACTTACTATTTAAATAAATATGCAATAAACACTTGTGCCTCACTGTCCTCCTCAAAATCCACATGCCTGTGATGTTATCATTTAAAAATGACTGCATAATTACGTCCGTTTAATTATGTTAAATTATGTAATTTATTTTGCACTATAGAGAAATCTCAATCCAGAGATCTGTGATTTGTTCTTCTGTTCAAAAACAAAGGGGAAGATCAATTTGTTGTTAAAAAGCTGAGAGCTAATCAGGTAAGACGGACATTTTGGTTGTAATATTATTTAAATTTTTTGCATTGCATTAACTTATAATGATATTTAAAGACAGCAATTCTGACTCTTGTGTCTGTCTGTTTTCAGAATGATGTTCCAAATTTTCTCCAAAAGCTCATCCACATATAGTCGAACACAAGGATATCATCACAGGTTAAAAGAACATTTACATTGTTAAACCTTCCTAAGCTACATTCAGGGCTACATATTCACCATCAAATATTAATATATGATTTAAGTACACAGTTATGCATTAATCTGCTTTCAGATCGTGACTGCTTGTATCTTGTAATGGAGCTCTGTGAGGGTGGAGATCTCGCTCAGAAAATCAAGGACAAAAAGGAAGGAAATGGGAATTTCTTTGTGAAAAAGGTATGTTTGTGGATACAGATGGTGAAATGTAATAGATTACTATGACTTAGGGAATTCATTTTTAATTGGCAGTTGCTCCCATCTAAAGAAGACAGCTGGATGAGAAAGAACTTAAAATGTAAAGTTATATGTAAACAGGAGCTAATATTGTGATTTTGTTGCGGTGTTCATGTTGTTGTAAGGATGATGGTTTTCTATATTTCTTTATTTTATTAATCTAGGATGAGACTTGATCATTGGGGAATTCATTAGATAGTTTGCTATCGGTCAATCTCATATATGAGTTACAGGTTGTTGCACCAAAAACATGTAATCAGAGAAAATAGAAGAGAGTTCGTTGCAAGAGGGTGGGGAAGTTGTTTTGTTTCAATATTATAAGACACGTGAATTTAAAACGATGACGTGAATTGATAAATAATTCATAATAAACACCACAATATTCCATTACGAAAATGTCAATTTTGGTTTCATGTGACATTAAACTAATCATTAAAGGGGTCATATGCTGCTTTTTTAAAGATCATTATTTTTAGTCTTTGCAACTTCAGGGATCTTATCTATGCACAATCAGCTTGTAACACTCCAAAGAGAAAGGAAAACTTGAAATCGCATCATATGACCCCTTTAAGCAAATTGTAATCTTCAACTCAAATCACATTACAAGCATTGATCTGACAGTCTAACATAAGCATAATAATTTTTTAAAGGTCCAAACAATGAACTACACATCTCAAAGCATTGCATCCAAATTAAAACTTAATTTGTGCCATTTGTAGTACAATAATCGCAGCATTAAACACAATCTTTAAAAATCATACATTATTTTAGCACATTCAAAGATGTGCGCTTGTATTAAATCAGAAAAAACAACCTAACCCTAACAATCAAGATACTTCTGAGAAACCATTTGTGAAGCAAATATTTCTGTTATGTCTGAGCAAAATGCTTGTATCCTTTCAGCTCATCAGGACTAACAACGTATTTATAATAGCAGTGAACTGATAACTGATAAGAAGTACATTCATGGTTGAGGTTTTTACTTTTGGTTTGTATTTGGGTCTGTTGAGATATTTGGGGAAAATGTTGCATAAAAGGATGAACAGTCAAACCAAAATTTATTCAGGCACCTTCAACATTTCTCACGTTATCACAGTTTATTCGCTATAGTTTAGAAAATGGTAATAAAATATGACAAGAACTCAGAGTTAAACTGTGTCAGAACAAATTAATCTTGATAATGTCAGATAACTTTGATAGAAAGGTATGTAATGAATTCGGTTGAATTGCTGTCAGCTGTAAAATTTAAGAACACCAATTTAGCAATTCCAGTTTAGGTCAACCAATTACCAAGCAATGCTTCATTTTGTTCATTCTGTGGTATAAAAAGGTTGAATTAGCAATTATATAAAATTAGCAATTAATGAAACAACACTTAAGCAAAACATGATCAAGTCAAAATTCTGAATAATTTTTGGCAAGAACAAAGGAGATCTCTGAGGACCAGAGACTTGTTATTTGGTAAAATAACTTGTGTGATTGGGGTCGTTGTCTTGCTGCATGATCAACTTTCTCCTGAGATTCATTTCACGGACTGGCCTGGCCCAGATGCAGCAAAACAGGCCCAAACCATGATACTACCACCACCACGTTTCACAAATGGGATAAGGTTCTTATGCTGGAATGCAGTGTTTTCCTTTCTCTAAACATAACACTTCTCATTTAAACCAGAAAGTTCTATTTTGGTCTCATCCATCCACAAAACATCTCTCCAATAGCCCTCTGGCTTGTCCACATGATCTTTAGCAAAAACTGCAGATGTGAGCTGTGGCTTTTAAAGGACAAATTATGATTCAATAGATGCTTTGCAGGAGAGGGATTTTGTATACGCCCTCTTCTATATAATTGAGTGCTTTATGATTTTGCGGGGCCGAGAAACGGGTGAAGAATATACACTGTTACTTTCTTGATTTTTGCTTATGAGTTTTTGGTTTTAATAAAGCGAAACCATTTGTATATGGTGATTCGATAAACTTTCTTTCAATCAAGACTCCGAGTAATTTATTAAGGGTAACACATTATCTGAATGTAGTTCATAAATCTCCAATACGGGCCTCATAGTGGTAAGAACTCTGCTGAGCTGATCAGGACGTTTTGCTGTGGATCCTGAACTTCACATTATACTTCCCATCAATAAGAGGTAAGGGCTGTATTTGTTCATGACAGCTACAGATGGGGGAAAAGTGTATATATAAGGTTTATTGGTTCATTAAAAGCGAAATTACACAACACTTTCTCCTTGCAACTCTGCCATGCACACCATAGTTGTTTTGTGTTCTTCTGATGGTGGACTCATGAACTTTAACTTTAGCCAATGTGAGAAAGGCCTTTAGTTGCTTAGACGTTGCCCTGGGGTCCTTTTCAACCTCGCAGACTATTACACGTCTTGCTTTTAGAGTGATCGTGGTTGGTCGACCATTCCTGGGGCAGGTACTAACAATGGTCTTGAATTTGTTCCATTTGTACATAATCTGTCTGACTGTGGATTTGTGGAGTCCAAACTCTTTAGTGATAGTTGTGTGACCTTTTCCACAGCCTGATGAGCAACAATAACTATTTTTGGTCCTCAGAGATCTCCTTTGTTCATGCCTTGAGTCACTACTACAAACATGATCAGACTTTGATAGATCCCTGTTCTTTAAATAAAACAGTGCACACAATGACACCTGATTTGTACTGTAAAATGTACTGTACTGTAAAATGTGCTCACAGGCATTTTTTTTTTCCATGAGACTGGACTGTTTAATAAACCTGCATCTACAACAGAGACAAAATTATATCCCTTATAGGGCCTCTTTCATTAAAGTGCAGCGAAATGTAGTCAGAGCAACATATTTCACGTATTTCCACTGGCATGGTTTATATGTCGTGCTCTAGAGTTAAAGTGTATCTGCCTTACTATTTAAACAGTAGGCAATATACAGTAAATACATCTGTCTCATGGTCCTCCTCTGAATTCACATGCTTGTGATGTTTCAATTTAATAATTAATTCAGATTAAGAACTTCCTTGTTCACTCTTTTGTAATAATCATGTGAGGGGCCAAAAATAACATAAGTAAATAGATATGTCACACAGGTGACATACTTTCACCTATATGCTACTTCCTCATTTTCCTTACAATAGCCATACATAACTTGGATGAATTACATTCGGCAGCAGATTCTGTTCAGTGGAACATATAGAGATCTTCCCTCAAGCCTTAAAAGAAGAAGGTACTAATTCTAAACAATTTCCCCCATTTCTAAAAGCAGGGGCACCTGAAGAACAAATCACTCTCAGTAATTTACACTGATCGGGTAAGACAAACTAAACTGAATGACTTGCCATTTTTATTTCAGGTACCAACATTATTGAATTACTGTGACATTGACATCAACTATTTACTAATTATGGCCTCTAATGAACTAACTATTTATGAAAGCATTAGGGAACTTATGAAAGTGTTAAGAAACATCAGAAAACCTTTATAAACTCAAAATTCAAAAAATGTTCGTGAATCTTCTTACCAATGCTTTTCTCAGTCACAGAAATCTTTAGAGATGGGGAGCAATCAGTCAGTTCTAAAAGACAAAGGCTACACATTAGTAAGTGAACAAGGCAATCAAATCCTGGTGAAAAATAAGGGTGGTGATGAGTTTGTCATTAAAAAGCTGAATGTCAGGTGCAACCAGGTAAGACAAACTCTTTGTTTATAATGATATTTAAATGTAAAGATAAATTCTGAAATATGCATTTCGGTCTGTTTTTAGGGCAATGTATCAAAATTTCTCCAAAAGCTCAATCATCCACACATAGCCGAACATAAGGAAATCATTCCAGGTTAAAATAATCTTTACATTGTTAAACCATTGTTGTACCTAAAGCTACATGCAGGGCTATGCAATGATATATGCAGATATTAATATATGATATCAAAGTGCACTGTAATGAATGAATATGCTTTCAGATCGTCGCTGTCTGTATCTTGTAATGGAGCTCTGTAAGGGTGGAGATCTCCCTCAGATAATCAAAATAAAAAAGGAAACAACTGAGGTATGTTTGTAAAATTCAGAGATGATGCAAATTAACCAATTGCAAAGATTTAGAGAATTAAACTGTAGTTGACAGTTGTTCCCATCTTTATAAGAAACAAAAAGATCTGATGAGAAAGAACTTAAAATTAGACATTTACAGTCAAACCAAAAAATATTTAGACACGAGATATAATGTTTGATATTTTTTACTAGTGGGTGCAGGACACTATATTTCATTTATGTAAGTGAGGATAGCAAAATAAAGTAAACTGTGACATATTATACCACTTCATATAGTGCACTACCAGTAAAATTGATGAAAATTTGGGACCAAAAATTATTCAGACACTTTGACCTGATCATGTTTTGCTTAAGTGTTGTTTCTTTAATTGCTAATGCAAACTTTTTACACCATAGTCTGAACAAAATGAAGCATTACTTGGTAATTGGTTGACCTAAATTGGTTTTATCTAATTGGTGTTCTTAAATTTAACAGCTGACAGCTATTCAATCGAATTCATTACATACCTTTCTATCAAAGTTATCAGACATTATCAAGATTAATTTGTTCTGACAGTTTAACTCGAGTTCTTGTCATATTTTATTACCATTTTCTAAACTATAGTGAATAAACTGTGATAATGTGAGAAATGTTGAAGGTATCTGAATAAATTTTGGTTTGACTATCTACAAATGTAATGTTATCTGTAAATGGGAACTGATATTGTGATTTTTATTGCAGTGTTCATGTGTTGTTATGTTGAATATTTTCTATATTGTGTTTTGTTTTTTTTTCAAATCGGAAGCTTTAACGTCAGCAACAAAAGCAGAGCCGATCCTCCCTGTATGTGAAGTGCCACCAAAACACCAGGGGCCCCTTGCTCTAAAAGAATATTTCATTTTAGTTTCGTTTTTGATTTTGGCCAGAAAACATGAATGTTCCTTTCCTTTAATGTGGTGCCCTGTCACCCTTTCTACATAACATTCAAATCAGTCAAATCATGTAACGGGACTGTCGTATACAGTCTCCTGTCGTTCTTGCTCGATAATAAAAAAACGAGTTAATAGCGCACTGAGCTGTGGATGTGACACTGTTCCCAAGTGCTTTCCGTGTGCACGATTCGAGATGGAGTGAAACACAGACAAATATAGGCTACAAAAGAAAAAAAGAAAAGGAGAGAATTACTGACTGCTCTTCACTCAGTATTGTTCATAACATTGTTATGAATCAATGTATGTTAAATTTATATGGTGAAGTCTATGCTGTGTTTTATTTTTAGATTTGATTACTTTAATCAATTTCTGTATAGTAGACTATTATAACCTAAATTGTTTATTTTATTTGTATTTTTTTTGTTGTTGTATTTCTCTTATTGTTTGTAATTTTCTTACTTTTTGTATTACTGACTTTATTTTTTAACTCACTGTTGTTTGTTGATAGTGAAACTGCTCTGAAAGCAGCAGCTTAAGGGGTTGTGGAGCATTTTGGCATTTTTATGAACGCGCAGACAGCATATATAGTTAGTTAATGCTGCGCTTTTATTTTGATTAGATAATCATCAAGTGTTCAAGAATAGAGGCAGTTAAAGTATAAAGTATGTGAGAGTATACATACAATATCCACATGTATCAACCCTCTACATTGCGAGTAAATCACTCGCATATGCGACAGATTTTGCATATTCCTTCTCTAACCAGGCTTGTGCAGACACCCTTAGATTTTAAAATCACACTAGATAAAAGAGGATTACAAATTAAAGGTTCTTCAAGAACCCACTCATGGGTTATCTCAGACTGCTGTCTTTTAACAGTAAATATTTGCCATGCATTTAATACTGATGCGTAAAAAGAAGGGAGTCCATTAAAATCCACTTCCTTCAAATTCATTAAAAAGAGGTGTCTATCCAAGTTCATCCGCCCCACTCTATTTAATAAAACACAAGCTATTTCTGTCCAGTTCTGAGACTGGTGATAGAGGAGTCTTTGTGCAGTCTGCAGTCTAAATGCAGCTACTTTGGACTTAATGTCCATAAGGCCTTGGCCTCCTTCACTTAACTGCGGATACAATACTGACTCTCTTAGCCAATGTTGTCCATTCCAAAAAAAGTTAACAAACACTTTTTGAATTTCCCTAAGTAATTCATCTGGTGGGTTCAACACAATTAGTTTATGCCATAGGACAGAGGTGGCACGATTATTTATAATCAACACTCTTCCTCTATAAGACAGTTGAGGTAAAATCCAGTTCCATTTTGATAATCTATTGCAAATGTTATCTTTTACACCTTCCCAGTTTTTCCTTTGATGCACTTCTGAACCTTAAAAAAGATGCCCAAAAACTTAAAACCATCTTTTCCCCACTTTACATTTCCAGGAATAACAGGTAAAGGCATTGTTCTTTTATCATTACACCAAAATGCTTCTGTTTTACTCCAGTTCAGTTTTGCAGATGATGCTTTATCATATAAAGAGATACTGTAATTAACAATATCAATATCTCTTTGATCTTTCACAATTACAGTAATACCATCTGCATATGCTGTTAAAGTAAACGCATTGCAGTTCCCATCAACCTTTAAACCAGACAGATATTTTCTTAATAGAGACAGGAGTGGCTCCATTGCTAAATCATATAACTCTGTCAAAAGCTTTTTCCTGATCCAAGAGCAAAAAGCCAACATTCACTTCATCTAGTTTGGAGTAATCTAAAATGTCTATGATCATAAAAATTGTATCATATATTGTTCTTTCTGGAATGCAGTAGGATTGATCTTGATATATTAAATCTCCCAGTACAGTTTTCAGCCTATTTGCCAAAACTTTGGCTATTAGCTTATAATCAGTTGTTAAAAGTGACACAGGCCTCCAGTTTTTAAGAACACTCAAGTCACCCTTTTTGATAATAGTGTTAATACTGCCCTTTGGCAACTTGTGGGAAGGCATTTCCCTTTCACGGAAACTTCGAACTGCGTCCTCTAGGGGTCGCTATGGGGAACGCCTCGTCTTGACCCGTGTCTGAAGCATACATTGAAAACACCAACAACACATTGGCCGAGCGACAGCCATGATGTCACTACCGGTGCGACTATAGTATAAATAGTTGCCGGGAGAAAACATCATCCTCTTCTTCACTGACTGTTTTGTTTGAAGCGTGCACGATGATCTCTATTCATTCATTATGTGAGCACTAGCAAAGCGTTTAGAAGATGTGTGCATCCGTGTCATCGCTATTTGACACCCGATGACACACACAATCTATGCGTTGTTTGTTTGGGCGAAGAGCACGCACGCGATGTCCTCGAGGGGGCAATCTGCGTGCACTGCGAGCTTTTTCCAATGAAAAAGCTCCGTTCTCGTTTGTCTCTTTGTTTCGAGTAAAGAGGGGCAGCCATCTGCTTCCCGCGGCTCAGGACCCGCCGCTGCTGAGGCACGGAGGAGAATGAGCTCGTGGGGATCGCAGGTGGACCTGGCCGATG
>NW_015547671.1:582766-583266 GCF_001515605.1 Sinocyclocheilus anshuiensis | reverse complement strand
TGCGTTGTTTGTTTGGGCGAAGAGCACGCACGCGATGTCCTCAAGGGGGCAATCTGCGTGCACTGTGAGCGTTTTTCAATGAAAAAGCTCCGTTCTCGTTTGTCTCTTTTTTTCGAGTAAAGAGGGTCAGCCATCTGCTTCCCGCGGTTCAGGACCCGCCGCTGCTGAGGCACGGAGGAGAATGAGCTCGTGGGGATCGCAGGTGGACCTGGCCGATGAGTTTGAAGGGGGGCTTTCCCTCTTGCACTCGTCGGCTGTGGACGAGAATGAGCCGCTGGAGGATGATGTTATCTCTTTAACATCTTCTGATCCAGGGGCCAGTGCTCTGCTGGGTTCAGCGCAGGAAGAGCAGGAAATGTCTGAGTAGGGCGAAGAAGCTGAGGCTGAGCCTTCCCAATCCTCCTGCCCTGCGTATGATGAGCTCTTGGAAGTTATGGATCACGCCACAGCGAGGCTTGACTTGCCATGGAAGCGGACTAAGGAAGTGACGTCGCGAGGTC
>NW_015547671.1:566935-579296 GCF_001515605.1 Sinocyclocheilus anshuiensis | reverse complement strand
CTGCCCTTATCTTCCCCTTCCTAATTCCCCTGTAACCACCATCTCTCCACCTGACCGAGGTTAGGTGGGAACTGCCTGCATAACAGTCTCTTACTGAACCTAAGATGTTCTGGTTGGTTCTATGGCTTCATAGTGACCACCTTACTGATGGTCCGGTCTAGAGGAATCTCCGGACAGGGCTCCGACGCGGGAACCATGGTGGGTGAGTACGATCCATTTGTGAATTTTGTGAAAGTGACATGTGGCCAAGTATGGTTACCCATACTAGGAATTAGTGCTCTGCGTTTATCCCATCCTAAGTGCACACACACAGCAGTGAACACTCACAGGTCACAGGCTTCTGCGGGAGCCTTCTTGATCATCAGGCCCCCGGCACGGCACTGCAAAATTTCCTGGACATCCGGGCTGGGCTTATGCGTTCAGGCTGCCTTCAAAGGCATTACTTGCAGCAGGGTGTCGGAAACAACAATTCCTTTTTCAACAAGGCTGTTTACGAGTTTCTCATATTTAAGAAACACCACCACTGCCTTGTTCATTCTGGAGGCTGATACTATATTTTCGTGCCCTACAAACTCACCCATTGCCAGAAGCACGTCTTCTACCGTAACCGCTTGATCCGAGAAAACTTTACATCCATTCCTGATAGAGAACCCCGGCGTTCCCTCACCTGAGAGAGACGCCATGGCTTCCCTCATCAAGGAAGGAATCACACCGGTGTTTTTCTTAAACTAAAAAAAAATAAACCAAAAACGTGATAAACTAAATTCCCCCCTAAAAAAAAAAAATCTAAATAGAAAAAAAGAATTTAACCTTGAAAACCAATTCAAGCGTGCCGCTCTCACACCCCACACCACGCTTCCGCTCCCAGCATGCAATCCACACACAGAGAGAGAGAGAGAGAGAGAGAGAGAGAGAGTGAGTGTGTGCTGGGAATAAGTGCAGTTCTTGATGAGTGTGGTAATGAAATATGATTAAACTCAGAGGAGAGAGAACAATGTAGCCGTGACAGTAATCAGGAAATATAAGATGATCTGTAAAGTTCAGAATCCATTAACTATTTACTGGAAGATTTGTTAATTTACTATGTCACTGTCTTCCTCAATAGCCCCCCCAAAAAAAATACATAATGATTTTCACATTTTCTCTATTTACAGGTTCTGGATTGGGCTGTGAAGCTCTGCATGGTATTAAAGCACCTGCATGATCAACAGATCCTACATAAAAACTTGCAGCCATAGGTACAAATTTAGTTAATGCACAATTAATGCATACAATGAAAATGTACTTCCGTTTTCTAAATTCATGTTTACAGATTTTATTGTGAACAATTAATTTGAGCATAGGTTTATTTATTTTTGTAATGCTTAATCAGAGTGTCATAACTGAAGCTTCTGGTGAAATAAAATGCTTCTGTCACAGTTTTAAAACTAGCTTAACTGCACTTTTAAAAGCAATGTAAAGTTTGTTGTGAAGCTGATAAATAATTAGATTTATGCATCTAACTTAGTGTCACGGTCTGTCATGGAAAACTCGGGAAAGCATAGAAGATCCAAATGCAGTTTATTAGTCCCAAAACAAAGAAAAAACAGAGCAAAAACACTGGCAAGAGGTATAAAATCACAAACACAGATCCATAAGCAAAGAAACAGAAGCAATACTGCAGCAACAAAACACTAAATGAGCATGGTATTTATATCACAGTGAGCTAATGGGTAAATGATCAACAGCTGGAGGTAATGAAATAATCAGTGCAAGGGGTGATGGGAACTGAAGTCCAGAACAAAACAAACAATGGACAATGGACCCCCCACTTAAGGAGCGGATTCAAGACGCTCCAACAAAAGTCAAAGAAATCCAGGAAGGAGGCGGACCAAGGGGAGGGATGGCGGGCCAGGCCCATGTAATGGAAGAGGGCCTGGAGACACAGGTAGAGCAGGCAGCCAAGGCGGGGCCGGCAGGGTAGGCAGCCAGGGCGAGACAGAGAGTTCACAGGCAACCTCCTTGGTCGTGACGGGACAGTTAAGAGTGCTCACAGACGACCTCCGTGACTGTGACAAGGCAGGCAGAAAGTTCATAAATGGATGCCCGTGCTTTGAGAGGAAATGAAGCAAGCACCGCTGCCACCTCTGGAGGAACTGGAGCGGGTCCTGGAGTGGACTCTGGAAGCTCCCGGACTGGAGCGGGCTCTTGAGGGGACTCTGAGTGGTCCCGGACTCTCGAGCGAACTCTGGAGCGGACTCTGGAGTGCTCCCGGACTGGAGCGGGCTCTTGAGGGGACTCTGAAGGCTCCCGGACTGGAGCTGGCTTTTGAGTGCACTCTGAAGTCTCCCGGAATGGAGTGGGTTCTGGAGTGGACTTTGAAGCAGCCCAGGCCCGCAGAACAGCCATAAAGTGAAAGGCAAAGACGGCCTTCTTGATTATGGCAGCAGCATTGAAATCGGGCAGCTCTGTGGTCCTTCAGGACCACCGACTTGGGACCACCAGAGTCGGGTCCTCCAGCCTCCAGGACCACCGGACTTGGGACCACCAGGACCACCGAATTTGAGCCCACCAGAGTCAGGTCCTCCAGGACCACTGGACTTGAGCCCACCGGAGTCAGGTCCACCAGGACCACCGGACTTGGGACCACCGGAGTCGACTTTGCTGCCCTCCTCCTTCTCACCGGCATAGAAATCAATGGAGGTTCCAGTACTTGACACGAGCGGTGGGGATGGAATAGTCCCTGAAGCTGGACTCTGATGGTGGTGTCTCACCTTCCCCTCTAGACGAAGCTGCAAGTACCGGGAGAAGTTCCAGAAGTCCAACGACCTTACCCGATCCATCTCCCATTGCTGTAAGTGTTTATCCAGAGAGAGGTTGAATATGTGCTTAATGTCCTCGCCCTGACAACCCAGCCTCTCCGCCCTGGTCCAAAATTTCTGGGTGAAAACCCCAACTGCCACTCCCTGCTGGCGAAGTGCAGCCAGACTCTGAAGACGGCTGTCCATAGTCTAAAAATTGCTGGATCTTGTAATGGCTGCAGTATTCTGTCACGGTCTGTCATGGAAAACTCAGGAAAGCATATAAGATCCAAATGCGGTTTAATAGTCCCAAAACAAAGATAAAAAAACAGAGCAAAAACACTGTCAAGAGGTATATCACAAACAAAGAATCTATAAACACAAAGAAACAGAAGCAATACTGCAGCAACAAAAGACTAGTTGAGCATGGTATTTATATCCTAATGGGTAAATGATCAACAGCTGGAGGTAATGAAATAATAATCAGTGCAAGGTGTGATGTGAACTTAAGTCCAGAACAAACAAACAATGATCCAGAAGTGTGCCCTCTGGGGCTGTCAAGGGCACAAGAGCCACTGGCTGTGACAAATAGGACATTAACCTGCTTCGTTCTGGTCGTGTGATTTCTATAGACTTCTTAGAATGAGAGCAGCAGAACACAAAAATATCAAATACAACAAATGTTTAGAAATCAAATGATAATTAAATTACACACACACACTTACATGCTTATAGACAGAATATAGAATATACTGAAAAAGGCAAATTTCAGAAATTTCAAAACTAGGAAAGTCATATGAATCATATTAATCCATTGAGGCAAGACAATCCCAGGTGATTAGGGTAAATAATAATAATAATACCATTGTAATGTCTGATTACTTTTCTTAGGGAATTAATTATTATTAATTCATTCAGGTTTTGAGAGGACTCGAATCTGAAAATTCGAAGTCAACCTGATTAGAACTGATTTCAAATTTTAATAGTTTACACCTTATCAACAGTCGTCCAGTGAGACGTTAATGTCCGTGTATCTTAACAATCTGAAAATTCGCCGTCTCCCTGATTAGAACTGATTTCAAATTTGAATAGTTTACACCTTATCAACGGTCGTCCAGCGAGCCGTTAATGTCCGTGTATCTTAATCTGTGTGTATTTTCCTTGGCCACAGGTCAATACAATTATGATAATTTGTAAGCTCCTAGCGAGGTAACGTGATCTTGGCAAGGTTTGACTTTAAAATTATACGACACCAGACAATGATTCTTTATAAATGAAACACGAATTTATTGGCTATTCTAGATTACATGAAACTAAGCTAAAACACACATACACACACACATACATACAGTTCTGAAGAATGAAAATGATGTTAACGGAGTTCTGAGGAAAGCCCAAAGTTTTAGCAAGATATTCGCTACAGTTCTCTTACTTGCAACCTGAGAAAATCACAAAGCAGAGATTTGGCTTATGTTTACTGCTTAAAATTAGCTCGGCACCAGTTCAGCAGAGATAAGATTTTGTTCGTTTACTTGCGTTTTGGGTGACAGCTGAAAAGCTGAATGGTTCCTCGTGGCTGCTGGAGGGAATTCCGTTGCTGATTGGCTGTTGATCTGGCGCCTGAATGACATTTGGATGACGTCCTTTTGGGAGAGCCCTCGTTGGATTGGTTGGTTGCCGGGTTACGGAGGAGCCTCTGGCAGTTCTTCTGAGACAGTCTACGTTTGCAAGACTTTAAGTTCTGCAGAGTTACGAAGCTTCAATGGAGTAGTTGAGTTCTAGATGGTCGATCGCCTGATGGTTCAGCTCCTGAGGTCATGCCCATGTCACGAGTGTATGTCTGCCATTCTTCTCGCTCGGACATGGAGCTATAAAATTGTCTCTTTTGTTGACGGGATTATCAATTTATTTGTTAAATGGTCATGGGTATCACGCATCTGGTGCCTGAAAGCCTGTAAAACAAAGATAGTTTGTATCCTAGATTGAGTTAGGGTTTAAGCAGTTCAGATCCCCCTAAGGGATAAGGACCAGGCCTTGACCGGAAGCAGGTCCAGACAATTAGGTGCCCTGTTGATCATTGATCTTCTTTACGACCGCAGATAGCTGGGGAGGAGAGTCTTTAATTTTTCCGGTGGAATGCGGAGATTCAGTCGTTCATTTGTGCGATATTCGCAGAGGCCTTACACCATACTTCCCAGTTGATTTTTTTAATTAGACATTTTCTGAAATGTTATATTTAAATATGCAAATGATGCATTATATAATTAAATGTGCACTAATTTGCATTAATTTCTAGGACAAAAATCAGAACATTGGATAAAGCCAGGTTCAACATTTAATTATATAATTGCACCTGGTTCAAAAAAATTTTCTTGTTTCATTTTGTTGATATATGAAAATACTTTAAACGAAAAAAAAAAGTTCTCGTTTCATTTTGTTGATGTATGAAAATACTTTCAACAGCCAGACAATTTTCAATGTACACAATTTTTTTTAGGAGTAAAATAGTGTATAAAATCAGACAAAATATCAAAAATCTCATTTTGAGAAAGTGGCCTTGTTGTGTTTGAAATCTACAGATGCAAATAGTCGAAGTGCAACAAAAGAAACACCTAAAAGTGTATTTTAGAAGTTATCTTGTCACCATTCCGGGAGTGAAATAAACAAAGAAAAAAAAAACAGTATTTCTGATGCGTGTAGTGTCTTGCCTTAATTGTTTTAAACTAATACTGCTGCTATAACTATATCTTCCTAAAGGCGTATGTTTTCTTATGGCAGAGCATATTTTTCACTGCATGTGAAACCATTCGCCTCGGAGAGTTTGGAGTGATTCGTGAATGGTACTGTATGTGCTCATTTAATTCAAAACATGACTCGTCAAGAACTATTCAACATGTACTACATGGCATACTGTTGAGTCCAAACACAGTGATCTATAACATGTATTTCTCTTTCTGTTTCTGTCAGGTCCACTGATGCACAAACAGCAGAAACTGAAGCGCTCTCATACATTGCACCTGAGATTTTGAGTGGCGAACCTTACGATGAGAAATCGTAATAAAAATAATACATTTCTGATATTTATTCTAGTGTGACTAAACAGTTTCCATAGCTGAATACTGAAACTCTAACCTTTATAATCTTCTCTTTTTTTACAGAGAAATATGGAGTCTGGGCTGTATCATCTATGAGATGTGCATGCTGAAGTGTGCTGTAAGATTGTTCTTTCATTAGATATTGAGCATGTTTAGATCAATGTTAAGCTTTAAAAAAATAATAATAATAATAAAATAAAATACAATACACTTTTATTTTGTAATATAGATATACTGCAGGTTACTCTCATTGAGACAATCAACCACTCAACTAGATATCATTTGATGCAATGATATCAAAATTTCAGTCAGTAAATTCTGTTTCCAGGGGCCTCATTTCTAACCGTTGCGTATGCACAAAACCTGCCCTGAAAGAGGCATACGCCACTTCCTACGCAAAAGGTGGGATTTATATAAAACAAAATTGATGGGAAAATTTGCGCACCTGCACGCAAACTCTGACCCATGCGTACAGACTTTTTTTAAAGAAAAGTTATGAAGTAAACAACGATTTTAAACTATTTAAATATTACATATTCCACTCTCATTAATGGAGATAAGCACTGAAATTACATAAAGTCATTACGCAGAAGTTAAACCAAAATGATATGAATTTAGATAGCCTATTTGTAGTGGATGCGCTTGATCACTTTCCCTGTAGTATGTTATGTTTTAAAGGGGTCATATGATGCGATTTCAAGCTTTCCTTTCTCTTTGGAGTGTTACAAGCTGATTGTGCATAGATAAGAGCCCTGAAGTTGCAAAGACTAAGAGGAGGTAATTCTGACTTTGCTATGACAATCTGACGCTTCTGAATCAGTATTCAGAGTTTTGTGCATCGAGTGTGTGTGTGCGCGAGAGAGAGAGACACATCACAGTGGAGTCAGCTGTCTTAACAGTGGCTTGTGTACTGCAAACACATACCAGCTTCATCACTGTGTCTGTCACGCGACTCTGTTCCCCTTTCGGGCTTGAACTGATGGTAAAACTAGTGACATTATTTACTGTCTTTACATTTATTTTGAAAGCTGACGGTCGCGATTATGGTAAGGGGCGTTACATTTCCGACAAGTGCTTGCGGTGTTCGACCAATCACAAAGCACTGGGTCAGCTGGCCAATCAGAGCAGACTGCGCTTGTCGGAAGGAGGGACTTTGTAGAAAGCAAAGCGTTTGAGAGAGGCAGGGCATAGAGGACCTACAATAATGTACAGTATTTGAAAAATAATGTGTTTTTTGAACATTAAAGCATGTCAACATATTCTGTTACACCAAATACACAAAATAATGATCTTTAAAAAAGCATCATATGACCCCTTTAATGACAGCGAGGAGTGCTATAGGTGCAGAATAATTCATCTTTAAACTAAACTGCACATCTGATGTTATGAGAAAATATTTTTAGCGAGAACAATGATCAATGATGCGAACTTACTTCGATATTGTGGCGGACACTGCTGGATTCGGTGGAACGGTCTATTGTCCGGTTTGAATAGGACCAATGACAATAGCTTACTGTACAACCACAGCTGCACGGAAGTGTTGATGTCATGTGAAGGCATCTCCACAACATTATGAAAAAATACCACTGTATTTGAAGGATACAACTTGAAGAAAACCGTAAGATTTGCACGTTTCCTTTTTAAAATACATTGTCAATGACAGATAATGAGACAAATAATTGAATTTACACTGCAATAAATATAGGCCTATATTTTTCCACTATAAATAGCTAAAAGATGTTCACCTTATCAACAAAACTGCATTAATTTAATAAAAAAAAAAACAACTGAAATAGTATTTGGTCAGTGGAAATGAATGAGATCTACTCTATTCTAAATTATTTTTCTGATAACTATTTTAAACAGTTTTTTTTTTGATATTTTGGATATTTCTTATATTGAAACATAAGGATACTGGATGATTTTTAGCAATAAACATGTATGTGTATGGCACAAATGGCATTTATAGTCCCTGTCTCATATTTACTTAATGTCTTGTACCTTTGACGGTGTTAAACATGGTGTCGCATGGATGGGAATATGCATGAAAATTATATGCAGATGAGGTTATGCATAGTAAAACTAGGCACTGTAAGCTCCATATATAGTAATATACATTTTCTTACAACGGTGTTAAACATGGTGTCGCATGGATGGGAATATGCATGAAAATTATATGCAGATGAGGTTATGCATAGTAAAACTAGGCACTGTAAGCTCCATATATAGTAATATACATTTTCTTACAATCACTCAAAGACATCATTGCTAATATTAAACCATCTTTTTGTCCTCATGACATACATCCAAAAAATTTTTAATTAATTACTGACACTGTTGGGCCAGGTTTGGTGTCTTTTTTCAATAAGTGCCTTTTAACTGGCTCTGTTCCTGCTACTCTTAAAGTGGCTACTGTCACTCTGCCTCTCAAGAAGCCTTCACTAGATCCTTCTATTCTGAATAACTTCCATCCCATTTCTGTTTTACCATTTATTTCAAAGGTTTTAGAAAGAATTGTGTTTGACCAACTGCAGTTCTTTCTGAATCTTAACTGTATTACTGACATTTTTCAATCTGGTTTTAAATCTGCTCATAGTACTGAAACGGCACTTCTCAGAGTGTTAAACAATATCCTTTTAGCTACCAACTCTCGTGATTCTGTGGTCCTGGATCTGTTAGATTTATCAGCAGCATGTGATACTGTGGACAACGCTATTTTGATATCTAGATTAGAGTCAAACGTGAGCCTAAAAGGTACAGTCCTTAAGTGGTTTCAGTCATTTTTATCTGACAGAAATTTATTTGTCAAACTAGGTAACTTCTCTTCCTCTGTTGCTCCTCTCACCTATGGCCTCCCTCGAGGCTCGATATTGGCGCCCTCCCTTTTTTCCCTGTACATGGTTCCTCTGAGTTCCATTCTAAGAAGGCATGGGGTGTCTTTTCATTTCTACACTGACGATACCCAGATTTATTTACCTATTAAGAGAAATGATCCTTCAGCACTTAGTACTTTACTAAGGTGCTTAGACGAGGTCAAAATCTGGCTAGCTCAAAAAAAATTGTAATGTTAAATGAAGATAAAACAGAGGTGATTGTTTTCAGTCCTACTGATAATTCTCAGGCTACCAGCCTTGATCTGGGCAGCTTATCGGCCTTCAGATCTTCTCGTGTGTGAAATCTGGGTGTCCATCTTGATGAGTCATTAAAATTGGACAAACATATCTCTTCTGTAACTAGTTCCAGTTTTTACCAAAGCCGCTTGCTGTCTAAAATCAAACACTTTTTAAATGTTACGACGTTAGAGATGGCTGTCCATGCTTTTATTACTTCACGCTTAGATTACTGCAACTCACTATATTGCGGTATTTCAAAGTCACAAATTACTTGCCTACAATTGGTCCAAAACGCTGCTGCTAGATTTCTTCAAAATAGTCACAATTGTGACCACATTACCTCTATACTGAGGGCCCTCCATTGGCTGCCTATTCAATTTAGAATCGATTTTAAATTTCTCTTACTGGTGTATACATTTTTTCATAACCAGGCCCCTAGTTATCTCTAAGAGCTGTTGCATTTTTATACTCCCTCTAGAAGTCTAAGATCCAGTGATCAGAATCTCCTTTTAGCTCCTCAGTCCAGACTTAAATGTAGAGGGGATCGAGCTTTTTCTATGGTTGGGCCTCGGTTATGGAACAATCTGTCGCATTGAGATTAGAGTGGCACCTTCCCTATCCATTTTTAAGTCACTTTTAAAAACACACTTGTTTGATCTGGCCTACTAATATCCCATTCTTATTACATTGTATTATGGTATTAATTATTACTCTGTCTTCAGAATGTTTATCTGTCATTCCTTTGCTTTTAAATTCATATGTTTTATTATTTCTGTTTTACTGTATGTGTTTATAGTTTGATTTTAATGTACAGCACTGTTTATAAATGTGCTTTATAAATAAATGAACTTGAACTTGATGGTGATTTCAGGGAGGAGTCAGGGTGGAGATGCATGTACGCACAATCTTCCCCTGACTGGGATTTATAAAGGGATTTTTGCGCAGGTTCTGTCAATCTAGCTTTTGAGCGTACGTACACTTTTAGGATGAAATCTACGGAGAGTTTTATAAATCCCCAAATAAATTTATAAAGACCCCAGATTATTATACATGTTTCTCTTTACTCATTATCATATTCCATTTCAGTTTAAAGTTTAATTTGGTTTTTCAAGGTGTCAGAAAAGGTGTGTTTTTGAAATTATTATCCTGGCTTTTTTTTTTTTTCATAAAAGAATAGGAAGTAGGGTTGTCAAGCTCCAAGAAAGCCAAACAAACAAAAAAAAAAAATAAAAAAAATGAACATAGGTACTGGAACAGTTGTCTATACTATTTGCATATTACAGTATAGTCCAAATCCTCTGCAGACATTCAGTAGCTTTCAAATCTTGCACATTCAAATATGGTATGCTGATTATCCACACAAGAACCAAAGTGTGTATAGATAACTTTTATAGCATGACGGATTCAGTTCCTTTTCACTTGTATGGAAAAGTGGGTATGATGACAGAGCTTTCATTTTGATTGAAATATTTCAAAATAACTACTTCATTCTAGTCCTGTTCATGCTGTTATTTAAATGCTTGAACATTAGCTTGTCCAGATTACATTAATCAAACACTGTTTTCTCCTTTGATATTGCATTTTGGATTATGACAAATGTTCAAGAAAAATGCATTGCTTGAACATGAACTGACATTTGAAACATGCATTTATTTAAAGCTGCTTTGAAACAATATGTATCATTTATTTTATTTTATCTTATTTTATATTTTGTAAACTACTTACAAACTTGTTGACTCATATTTTGTCTGTCTTTAGTTTGCAGGAAAAAACACAGTTGATATTATTCCAAAGATACTAAGAAGTTCCTATGAAGCTCTTCCTGAGACCTTCTCTCAGGATCTTCATCAGCTGGTGAGAGACACACTTCAGAAGGATCCAGCGAACCGCCCGTCTGTCAGTGAGATCTTGATGAGGCCTTTTATCATTAAACACCTTTATGAAAAGGTGAGTTACTTTATTAAAATGTTCAATTTTTTCAAATTTTTTTTTTTTGCTGTAGTCTCCTAAAGTCATAAAGTAACAATGTTTCAGACACTGGCACTGATGGTAATGACATTATACAAAGCACTGGACCGTCAAACAAGGATATCAATTTCTTTAAACTTATTTTTTTCAGAGCACACAAACTATTAAAGAGCTTAATGTGCGTAAAAAGTCTAAAGACAGTCAAGAGACACCTAATGAGTCTGAAGACAGTCAAGAGACCCCTAATGAGTCTGAAAGCCAGGAGAAAACCAATGAGTCTCAAGTCAGTCTAAAGGTACTGGAAGAGCTGGCCGACGGTTTGGAGAGAGTCCACTACAACACAACCGTCAGCAGTCTCACAGGAGGAGTAATAGGTTTGGCTGGAGGAATCACCTCTTTAGTTGGATTTATTCTCACTCTTTTCACTTTCGGAGCCTCTCTGATAGTAACAGGAGTGGGAATCGGTGTTGCAGTAGCTGGTGGTGTAACAGCTGGTGTCAGCAACATAACAAAGATGGTGAACCAGAGTTCAAACCGCCAAAAGATCAAAATGCTCATTACGCAGCTACAAGAAAAAATTACCTCCACAAGCTGCTGCATCCAAAACATCCAAATAGCAGTGGAAATGCAACAAAGAGAGATATCTAAAAGCAATCAATTAGGGTCCAATGCACAGTCTGGGGCAGATGTGTGGGCAAGTGCTGGAGTTCGACTTGGGCGAGGACTGGGAGGGATTTCGGAGCTTGTCCGTTTAGCTGAAGTCGCCAGTGTTGGTAAAGTTGCAGCTCAGGCTGCAAGAACTGTACGTGTGGCTGAAGCAGCTACAGGGGTTTTGTCTACACTTTTTGTAGCTGTTGACATCTTTTTTATTGCCCTTGACTCCAGAGAAATTCACAAACTCTGCAGAGATCATACTTCAATAGCGACTCAACAAGAATCAACCGATACAGAGTCTAAAAGCAGTCAAACCCCTGACAGTGAATCAGAGCACAGTGACACACAAAATCAGCCATCACCAAACAAAAATGAGCAAGAGCTGCGGTCTCTCATTCCTCTAGCATGTCGCACCACCTAGTGTTCCCGGACGATGCTGACCCAGGTGTGCTGCAGGAACTGCGCACTGCGACGGACCTCGCGCTTAGGGCGACGAAAGTCACGGCGCAGGCCCTGGGTCAGACGATTTCCACATTGGTGGTCCAGGAGCGCCACCTATGGCTGACCTTGGCGGATATGAGGGAGGCCGACAAGCATCGCTTCCTGGCCTCCCCGATCTCCCAGGCCGGCCTATTCGGCGAAGCGGTGGAGGGCTTTGCCCAACAGTTGTCCGCCGCGCAGAAGCAGATGGAGGCGTTTCGACACATCCTGCCCCGGCGGTCTGCTGCTGTCTCCACCCCACCGCCGGCTG
>NW_015547671.1:564989-566860 GCF_001515605.1 Sinocyclocheilus anshuiensis | reverse complement strand
CCGCACCACTCCTTCCCCCGGAGGAGGGCTGGGTGGAGAATCTTTTGTTCCCGTTTGTTTCTGTTCCGCCACTGGCTACCCAGCCAGTGGTACCCAAAACTTCAATAAAAGACCAGTTTCCTTTGCCTCCGGGTCCCAAGAGGATGAGGATGGCGGTGCACAAGACCCAGTCTCTACACGGCCGTCCCCCTCTCCTTTCGCTTATGGGCAGCAGGGTCCGGTTCAGGTACGCTATGCCTCCTCACGAGCCCCCTGCCCAGCGAGGGGCAAGGAGGTTAAATCCTCCGCGCCCTCACCTGTTACCCTCTTGGGATCTCCCCTCGGTCCTGACGGCCTTGAAGGAGGAGCCCTTCGAGCCTCTGCAGTCAGTAGAGCTTAAGTTTCTGTCGTTGAAGACAGTGCTTCTCACAGCATTGGCCTCGGTCAAGAGGGTAGGGGACCTGCAGACATTTTCGGTCGACGATTCGTGCCTAGAATTCGGAACGGGTAACTCTCACGTTGTCCTGAGACCCCCGCCTGGATATGTGCCCAAAGTTCCCACCACGCCTTTTAGGGATCAGGTGGTGAACTTGCAAACGCTGCCCCGGGAGGAGGCAGACCCAGCCATCGCTCTGCTCTGTCCCGTTCGCGCTCTGTGCATTTACGTGGACCGTACGCGGAGCTTCAGGACCTCAGTCAGTCACGACTGACGTAACGTCGAACGTGACTGACTGAAAGGGAACGTCTAGGTTACTTGTGTAACCCTCGTTCCCTGAAGGAGGGAACGGAGACGTTACGTTCCGTCGCCACAGTTGCTGTACCACCGCTGTATGGCCGGGGTGCGTAGTCTCGGCTCCTCAGCAAAAAACTGATGTGCGTTTGCACGTGGCGAAACACGCACGCCAACTGTCATTGGCTTGTTTAGTTAACACTCGAAGGTGATTGGGCTCTCGGGCGAGATCCCAATTCGTCAGTCACGACTGATGTAACGTCTCCGTTCCCTCCTTCAGGGAACGAGGGTTACACAAGTAACCGAGACGTTCTTCTTTAGACTAGACATTTAAACAATGCTGTCCAACCTTTGTGGCCTTCGAAGCATCCTCTGAATTGAGACACACAGCTCATATTTTTCAATTCAAAACAACCAATCTTTGAGGGAAACAAGTCAAGTTTGCATTGGTAAGCACTGTTGCTCTTTTAACATTTCTATAGTAAAACAATGGTCAAATATTGTCCTCTCTCATCCTTCAGACCTTTTAAGATCTTCTTAAAGGATCTTAAAAGGATCCTTTAAGAAAGACCCCCCCCACCCATCCGTGGAATCAATTGCCACTGGACATCTGCCTTGCACCTTCTATTAACAGAATATGTTGACATGCTTTATTGTTAAGAAAACACATTATTTTTCAAATACTGTACATTATTGTAGGTCCTCTATGCCCCGCCACCTCTCAAACGTGTCGTTTTCAACAAAGCCCCCTCCTTTGACAAGCGCAGTCTGCTCTGATTGGCCAGCTGACCCAGTGCATTGTGATTGGCTGAACACCAAAAGCACTCGTCGGAAATGTAACGTCCTTTACCATAATCGCTTCAGCTTTCAAAGTAAATATCAAGACAGAGTTAATAATGTCGTTAGTTTTACCATCAGTTCAAGCCCGAAAGGGCAACAGAGTCGAGTGACAGACACAGTGATGATGCAGTACACAAGCCGCGGTTAAGACAGCTGACGTGCTATGATTTCTGACAGGCAGTTCACTCTCCTGTGATGTGACCCTGTTCCCCTCACACACACACACGCACCACGCGTTACATACTTACATACTTACAGTCGCTGATTCAGAAGCACCAGATTGTCATAGCAAGGTCGGAATTGACCCTTTTTTTTTTTTTTA
>NW_015547671.1:562963-564885 GCF_001515605.1 Sinocyclocheilus anshuiensis | reverse complement strand
TGCAACTTTACAGATCTTCTTTACGCACCAAGAGCTTGTAACACTCCAAAGAGAAATGAAAACTTGAAATTGCATCATATGACCCCTTTAACAAAAAAAGAATGCAAATCTAGAAATGATACTGCCTTTCTGCAGTATGACTCAGTTTGTTCAGTGATTATCTTTGTCCTATTCCATTTGAAGTCTTTACATTCCAAAGTGTTTCTGAAGGCATCATTTACGCTTATTCAATGCATGACACTCGTTGACTGACAGGTGCCTGTTTTCAAATGCTCAGGTGTGTGTCACCTGCAGACCGAACATTAACATGAACACTTCCACTAATCAGAACAAACTTGAGCTCATAGAAATTTTGACGTATGACTCATTGTCATCTTTTATCGTAAAGCAACCAATGAAATTGTAAAGCACAAAAGAGTTTTTTGAATCTTTATTCCAAGCCATGACATATTGCAGTGTATTATATTCCATAGCTGATGCTTGAACAATGCAACAAGACTGACAAAATCAAACACAATCTGTGTGAGGCTTGCGTTAGGCTACGCTTTGTGTCAAATAAGGAAACAGATATTTTTAAGTCATATTTTTTATGACATTACATTTCATAATTATTTGTTGGGAACACTTTGCAATACGGGTGCACTAATATGTATTAATTCGGTCACGGATTCACTGGGACAAAATAGCAGATTCAAGTGCAGCTTTTATTATTCCAAAAACAAAGATCCAAAAAACAAGACAAAGGGTAAAAACACAAGTTAATCCACAAAGCAAAGCACCAGCTAAAACAGTGAAACAGAAAACAATACTGCCACAAAAACATACACTCACAGAACATGGTATAAAAAGGGGAACTAACATGACTAATGAGACACAGCTGGAGACAATGGCTGCGTCCGAAACCGCCTACTCAATGAGTAGGTACTTACTTAACGAGCGCTAAAAGAGTAGGTACTCTACAGCCACATCTCGTTGAGTATGAATGCGATCCAGGCATCATCCGCCATGATGACTATCATGTGATCTACGACATTATAACAAGCGCAACAGATACGAGCGACAGGTTTAATTGATCTCTCTGTAAATATTTTGGTGCTTATGAAATGTCCTCATTTTGTGGTCTTGTTGAAGAAACAGCTGCCCTTTTATTGTGATTGTAGTATAACCAATACATTTTGGGTTGATTTCAATTTTTATATTTTTAACCCTACTAATATGACCCACAGTTTAATCCTTACATATAGTATTATTTATTACTAAAACCCAAAATCGTTATCTCTTGACTATGTTGTTACTTTATGTGCAACATTTTTCATCCATAAGCAAAACCAGCTTAAATCTCCTGTTTTCCTCTTGCAAACCCATTATATTTGTTTTCTGCTTTTTGTCATTATGATTGTTCATTGTTAAAGATACTAGCATCTTTCCCTGAGCTTGTATGTAATTATAAGTTCTGCAGTAATAATAATAAAAGAACATAAGAGGGAGAGGTGCACTAACACCTCATAGCATCAGTAACTCCACTCCTACCTAGTACAGTTTTCCTCAGCGTTTGCAATATTTGTAATATCTGCACAAAGGAGACGTCGATCAGCTGCTAGAAGATCTCGCCTTTGGAGAAGACTGATAATTTTACACTCGAAACATTTAAGTATTACTACTTAAAAACTAAGATTACCCCAGAATGCATTGCTTGCCCACCCCAACACTTATGAACAATAATAATGATAAATGCTGACCAATAATTAGCAAAATGTAATTTGTTTTGTCATATGCCATAGCTATGCATGACTACACACTAGACAAACGCAGCCAAGGTGAATACATCTAAATTGTCAGTCAAGTAATGAATTAATGCACAAGTTAATGAAACAATTATATTTTATTTACTGAAAACAGGAAACATGAATAAATGAGTAAAA
>NW_015547671.1:561616-562627 GCF_001515605.1 Sinocyclocheilus anshuiensis | reverse complement strand
CAAAACATTCATTGACTTCGAATTGTGAGCAGCAAACAGAGGCAATCGATCGTGAATATAAGGGATTTAATAAAAGAAACTATATCTAACATATAACTAACTAAGCAAAACACATATATACAGAATGAAACAAAGTAAGGAAAAAGAGAGAGTAAAAGAATGGCAGTATTTCACATCACTTAACCACAACCTTTGAAAATCATCAAAGAATCAAAATCACCTTAAAAAGGGGCTGAAACTTAAACACGCATCTAAATAATTGTAAACGGTTACTTGCATTGGCTTCGATTGCTGAACAAGAGTCCTGATGCGGTAGATAACGGAGGTCTTTGATGAGTTCGTTAGGAGTGAGCTGGAAGTTTACTTCTGGGTCTTCTGAAGATAGGAAAAGTCCACAGCGAATCGAAGTTACGTGAAGATAAAAACTGCCGGAAAATCAAAACTCAAGAGGAAAATCTTGAGAGTCTTGGAAAAGTGTCGTCTCAAACGAAGAGGGTTTCTGAGCCAAGATTAGCCTGAGCTAATGACTTTTGATGGTTCCCATCCACACCCACCCTTTGGGTGGAATGGCCAATCAGAGGCATGAATTTTGAGCGGGAGAAACTTTCTTTGTCTCTGTTTATGGCCCATTTGCATGTTTATTGCTGGTCTGGAGGATTGGTGCAGTTTTACCCAAAATATGGTACAAATAGAATGATGCATTTCATGATCACACAGTGTCCATCATTGTTTGAGGAATAAAGAGCAGAGAATATTGATACCAACAAACAAACATTTAGAATAGATTAAACCAAAGATACATCCATACACCTGAATATCAGTGTTTAGGGCTTTAACTAATACAAATAACGAGTGGTAACTCAGCTAATCTAATAGGGAAACGTACAAACAACACATGCAATATACCAGATATATTTGTAACTATAATAGAGTAAAAGGTCGTTACGTGTGTGTGTTTGTGTGTGTGTGTGTGTTAGTTTGCTTGGTCAGCCAGGCCCATCGGTGCCTGGC
>NW_015547671.1:560271-560644 GCF_001515605.1 Sinocyclocheilus anshuiensis | reverse complement strand
CATCCATAAGCAAAACCGGCTTAAATCTCCTGTTTTCCTCTTTTTCTTGTTGAATTTCTCTCGTTTCATCCATCCGGCTTATAAACAACAACAACAAATGCAATATTTTGATGCATTGATTATATGAATATTATGATTATTCAAAGATATTTAACCTTGTCATTGTGCCTTTTTTTCTGTGCATATAATGTATGCAAACCCATTATATTTATGTTTTCTGCTGCTTGTCATTATGATTGTTCATTGTTAAAGATACTAGCAGAGCTTGTATAGCTTGTATGTAATTATAAGTTCTGCAGTATTAATAAAAAAAGAAGATAAGATCGACAGGACCTCATAGCCCTCATAGCATCAGTAACTCCACAACCCTACC
>NW_015547671.1:559407-560062 GCF_001515605.1 Sinocyclocheilus anshuiensis | reverse complement strand
TAATACATCTCAATTTTCAGTCAAGTAATGAATTAATGCACAAGTTAATGAAACAATTATATTTTATTTACTGACAACAGGAAACATGAATAAATGAGTAAAAATAAATAAAAGTAACCATGACAATAAATAAATACAAGTCATCGACACATCAAACAAAGCTTTATACAAACATTGTTCTAACAATCATGTATTTACAGACGGTGAGCCCACATCTACTGCATCTCAACACAGCTGAGACAGTTCTGCAGCTTTATTCTGAAGAAGCAGCTGACCACTGTGTCCACCTTCACCTGTCTCTGCCGTCCATCACGACCCTCACTGCTGCAGTCAGACTAAATCTGATCATGGAGGAGAAAGGGGCATTGGGGCTATTGTCTGAGTACACAGAGAGGATGAGGAAGACCATGATGATGCTCCTGATCCATACAACCCTGAACAAGAGCAGGAGAACATGTGCGGGACAATCTGATTGTCACTCTGTCTGCTCCAAACATTTGTGTGCTGCTCTCCATGAGCACGACTATCTGTAAAACATTTAAACAGAGTAAAACATTTTACAATTAATGTTGTCAGCATTTCATTTCATATGTTTACAATTACATGCTAATTTTTGTCATAGCTTCATTACTTTTGTGGTGTAGTGGGCTAAAGC
>NW_015547671.1:558302-558806 GCF_001515605.1 Sinocyclocheilus anshuiensis | reverse complement strand
TGAACAAGAGTTCTGATGTGGTAGACAACGGAGGTCTTTGATGAGTTCGTTAGGAGTGAGCTGGAAGTTTACTTCTGGTTCTTCTGAAGAAGGAAAAGTCCACAGCGACTCAAGTTACTTGAAGATAAATCTGCCGGAAAATAAAAACAAAGGAGGAAAATCTTGAGAGTCTTGGAAAAGTGTCGTCTCAAACGACTGAGCAAAGAGAGCAAAGATCATTTTGGGCTAATCACTTTTGAGGGTTTCTATTCTGGGTGGACTGGCCAGTGAATTTTTTGAATTTTTGAGCGGGAGAAGTTTCCTTTGTCTCGCTTTATGGCCCATTTGCATGTTTTATGGCCGGTCTGGAATTGGTGCAGTTTTAACCCAAAATATAGTACAAATCGTATGATGCATTTCACAATCACATACTGTACATCATTGTTTGAGAAATAAAGAGCAGATAATATTGATACCAAGAAAGAAACATTTAGAATATATTAAACCAGAGATACATTCATAAAT
>NW_015547671.1:533484-558206 GCF_001515605.1 Sinocyclocheilus anshuiensis | reverse complement strand
TGTGTGTTAGTTTGCTTGGTCAGCCAGGCCCATCGGTGCCTGGCATCGGGGTCATTTACATCTCTTTGGAAAGTGTTTGAAATCAGATGGGGAGATGATAGTGGGGGACTGCTTAGAATCTCCTTGATAGCGAGGAACCATTTGGCAATTTAGCCCCCATATAAACGTAAAGTCTGTGACCAGGACTGTAATTTATATGCAAATGTCAAAGGCTAAAAGGGTCTCTTAAGCCATAAAACCCCAACGATCATGCATGATTCTACGCAGACGCTACACAAACATGCATTTACAGATGGTGAGCCCACATCTACTGCATCTCAACACAGCTGAGACAGTAGCAAATGGCTGCAATATAACAAAGAGTGAAAAATTGAAGGGGGTCTGAATACTTTCCGTACCCACTGTACATTTTGAGGTAGTTGATGATGTGTTAAGTAGCATTTTATCCAACACAAATGTTCCTCAATTTTTCAACAGTACTAATGGACAAATAAAATAGATTACTTATATTTAGTTACTTTATGGAAATTTATTTACATTACTTAGATTCATCTATTGCAAACAGTGCTGACAACAGTGAATTGTATCCCCCGTTAGCTATACATAATAAAATGTGTTTATACAGCAACATCACAACTATACTATACCATTTAACATCTTTACACTTTCAACAATTTGCTCTAAAGTAGTTCAACAAATGCAAATTTAAAATAAGGAACCGTGTTTTAAGTTTGTAATACGTACATTTGTAAACACCCTCATCCAAATTTTCTGCCATGTTCGATTATGACGCATCCTCTTCTTCTTCTTTATGATGTATCCTCTCGCGTGGCCTCCTGGGATAGAAAAGTAACCATCGGCGAGCACTTAAGAAGCTGGGCAGAAGCAGTAGGACATTCGGGAACTTCTCGACTACTCTTTTATGAATACTAAGGATTCGGACATACTTATTCGCTCGCCTACTGCTTTTCGCCTACTATATAGTAGAGAAGTGGGCGGTTTCGGACGCAGCCAATGAGACCTGTTAGACCGCGTAAGGGGTGATGGGAAATTAAGTCCACAAGCAATCGGCAATGATCAAAGAGGAGCGCCCTCTTGTGGCTGTCATGGGCAATCCAGCAGAAGGCTGTGACATAGAACAGGCTCTGGAGCGGACTCGTAGAAAGGAGCAAGCTCTGGAATGAACTCAAAAACTTGATTGGGTTTTGGAGCGGACTCATAAACTGGAGAGAACTCTGGAATTAACTGGTAGACTTGACTTGAGTTCCTAGAACTTTTACCAGAAGTTCCCGATTTTGGCGTGTTCGCACCGCAGGAACTAGGCATGTATTTAGGTCTATAAACTTCGGAGGCTGCTCCGCCATGGCCTCCCGAGTCCCCTGATCCACCATGGCCGTCCGAGTTTCCTGATACGCCCCATTGGATGTTATATGGCGTGAGGACACGCCTTCCGGAGGGGGGCGTTATGCCAGACTCTGTTCCATGTTGTGTGTGTATTGTGCTCTGTGACCCAGTCTCTGTCTCCCGTGCATTCAGTTCATTTCATCCCAGGTGTTTCCTATGTTTAATTTCCATTGATTCCAATTCTATGTGTCTCCTTAGTCCTCCGTTATCCTGTGTTTAAAAGCCCCAGTCCTTTCAGTTAGTGTTGGTCCAGTATTGTTGATGTCTACTCCTTGTGCTACGTGTGATTCACCGCGATAAAAATAAATTCCTTGGTTTTGTACTCCTGGTCTCCTCGTTCCTCGCTCCATGTTCCCGCACAGTAGCAACTCGTGACACATACACTGACAAACTTTTCCAGAAACAAGACTCTTAAAAGCAATAATAATAATAAATAATTCATGGTCAAAAAAATGTACAATGCTTGAAACCGCTTTTTCAAAATCCCTTATATCTGCCGAAACTGAATTGAGTGTCTCTCTTTTATATTACTTTATTTTATTTCCTTTTTTTTTGTCTTGAAAAATCTATAGTGTACATAGCGTGTTTACTGAACACTATTTCTTCCTATTTGGATGAAAAAATAAACACAACCGGAAATGTACTCTGTTACTAACGTAACCTCGGTTCCCTGAGATACGGGAACGAGTACTGCATCTGCTTCCTTTATATGACACTGATATTTTAACACGTCCACTCCATTCAGCCTCCCAGTAACAGCGTCCAGTCAGACTCTCAACACACAGAACCTGATGACACTCATCAAATCTCTCTGGATGATCAGGATACGGCTGATGATCTTTCACACATGTGATTTTCCTGTTCTCATCAGACAGAATGAGACGAGTGTTTGCTGTGTTTGGATCCAGTGTGAGACCACAGGCATCTGAACACAAGAAGAGAGAAACGTACTTGGTTACAAACGTAACCTGGGTTCCCTGAGATACGGGAACGAGTACTGCATCTGCTAAGACGCTATGGGGAAAACTTATTTTTCTCCGAATACTGAAGCCTTTTCAATAATGCAGTGTAACTGCACGGCCATTGGTTTCGCCATATGGCCAGAGTGAGTCCGTTTAAGCAGAAAGGACGTGGGACATCCAGATTATAAAAACTGGTAAATGTGGACGGCGAGGCCCAGCCGGCCGCCACACAAATCTCTGCAATGGACACACCGCTAGACCAAGCCCAGTTAGAGGCGACGTCTCTTGTTGAGTGGGCTCTTACTCCCATGGGGCATTGTAGGTCCAAAGAAGAGTATGCTAGCAAGATAGCATCGATTATCCATTTGGAAAGTTTCTGCTTCATGACCGGAGATCCTTTGATGCGAAGAGGTCGACCTCTGCCTCTGAATCTCCCAGATTCTCTGAACCGTATGTGGGTGGAGCATCCACTCCTCTGAGGGGACGTTGCTCGGAGATAGCATGTCTACTCTTTGGTTCAACCTGCCCGGCACATGCGCTGCTCTCAGAGAACGCAAGTTGAGCTGAGCCCTTTCCAAGAGGCACTCTACCAGAATGAAGAGGCGCTTCGAGGAGAGACTGCCCTGGCGATTTATATATGACACCACTGTCATGCTGTCAGAGCGGACTAACACGTAGTGTCCCCTAAGGTCTGGCAGAAAGGTGCGAAGGCCCAAACATGCTGCCAGCATATCCAGGCAGTTGATGTGAAGCCATCCCTCCTTTTTTCGACAAATGGCCGAAAGCCGGTTTGCCATTGCACAGCGCTCCCCAACCCGTGTTGGAAGCGTCTGTCGAGACCACCTTCCTTCTGCAGACCATTACTAGGGGCACGCCCCGTTCCATCCACTGAGAGTCTTTCCAAGGGGCCAGAGCTGCTATGCAGGCCCGGTCCACCTTGAAACGAAGGCGTCCGAGACGCCAGGTGTGGGACAGAACTCGTGGTTTCAGCCAGTACTGAAGGGGCCGCGAAGCAAGCCCAGCTGAAGTACCGGAGACGCAGAGGCCATGAGGCACAGCATCTTCTGAAATGCCTTAAGAGGGCGAGGGGCACATTCACTCCCCCCACATACAATCCCATTAGGCCACAACTTCCCCAGAATGGCCAGTGCACGTTCTGGCGAGAACTGTTCCCAGGAACGATATCCATTGGCTGGGGGACAGCACGCTCTTGGCAAAATTGACCCTGAGTCCCAGGCATTCTAAATGGCTGAGGAGGAAGGATCTGTGAAATAGTAGCTCATCCTCCGACTGGGCCAAGATGAGCCAGTTGTCGAGGTAATTCAGAATGCGGAGTCCCATCTGTCTCAGCGGGGAAAGACAGATGGGAATCCATGCACTTCATAAAAGTGTGAGGAGATATGTCCAAAGGTAAGGACCGTGTATTAATATGCCTCTCCCTCGAAGGCGAATCTCAAGAATCATCTGTGGTGGGGGGCTATCTGGATATGAAAGTAGGCGTCTTTCAGATTCAGTGAAAAGTACCAGTCCCCTGGGCACACTTGCGAGAGGATCTGTTTCAATGTAATCATCCTGAACGGCCATTTTATGAGGGCACGATTCAGGTGCCTGAGATCGAGGATGGGCCTTAGGTCGCCATTATTTTTGGGGATGAGGAAGTAGCGGCTGTGGAAGCCTGACTCGCTCTGAGCTGGGGGAACCATTTCTAAGGCTCGCAAACAAATTCATCACCTCGGAGCGCAGGACGTGTGCGTCTTTGCTCTAAACCGAGGTGGGAACCACGCCGCTGAATCGCGGGGGTCTTCGAGCAAACAGCATTCTCTTTTAATCGGCCTAAAAAGATCAAACCACTCATTAGAACAGGAGTATAGTGTAAACACTCTATAGGAGTGTAAACACTCAGGCAGATCAAAAGTGCTGCGCGCATTCTCTCAGATCCCCTCGTGGCGGACGAGGGGAGGGGCGGGGCCACCTTCATTGAAGAAGACGAGCCGCGAGTAAAGCAGAGCGAGACATGAACTCTCGTAGTGAGAGCGATCTGTCTCAGCGAGCGCAGCCTCAGCGTGGGTGTGGCCCAGGCGAGAGGCGCATTCAAATATGAAGCTGTCAGCGATATTGAATCATTGGTGACAGCCTGACTCGCTCTGAGCTGGGGGAACCGTTTCTACTGCTCCTATCGCCAGCAAATTCGTTGCCTCGGAGCGCAGGACGTGTGCGTCTTTGCTCTAAACCGAGGTGGGAACCACGCCGCTGAATCGCTGGGGTCTTCGAGCAAATTCCAGTGAATAACCTCGTTGTATTATCCCCAAAACCCAGTCTGGCACTCCGGGGATGGCCTGCCAGGCCTCAGCCCACGTGACAAGGGGTTGGATTAATTTGAGTGGCTGGTCGCGGTATGGGGACCCCACACTCATGATAAACAGAAGAGGAAATGTGCTCTCTTTTCAAAATGCTTTCAAAAAATGCTTCGCTAGAATTAATGCTCTCGTAGCGAGAGCAGTCAGCCCCCGTACACGCTGCCTCAGCATGGGCATGGCCCAGATGCGTCCAATCTGAAGCTGTCAGTGATAATAATCATTAGTGACAGCATTCTCCTTTAATCTGCCTAAAAAGATCAAACCACTCATTAGGAGAGGGGTACTTATGATCTTTATGTGTAAACACACCGGCCGATCAAAAGTGCTGCGCGCATTCTCTCAGATCCGCTCGTAGAGGACGAGGGGAGGGGCGGGGCTGCCTTCATTGAAGAAGGCGAGCCGCGAGCAAAGCAGAGCGAGACATAAACTCTCATAGTGAGAGCGGTCTGTCCCAGCGAGCTCAGCCTCAGCGTGGGAATGGCCCAGGTGAGAGGTGCATTCAAATATGAAGCTGTCAACGATATTGAATCAATGGTGATAGCGTTCTGCTCCGAACCCCCTCAAAGAGCTGCGTGGAGAGTGATGCACGCGGGGACTTTGCCGGCGTTAAATCACTCAAGCTTGATCGCTCATCCCCGCGAGTTCGCCATTTCTTCCTCCGAGTAAATGGGAGGAGAGAAACACAACAGCGGGGGAGGCGGGGCTCACCGACGTACACACAAATGCGAAGCTGCCAGCGTTCTGCTCCGATCTGCCTAGGCAAGGCAAGTTTATTTATATAGCACATTTCATACACAATGGTGATTCAAAGTGCTTTACATAAAAGAAAAAAATAATAGTAAAAAAATAATAATCACACCTATACCTGTATGCATTTTGAAGTCATCTAAATCCATCTTTTAACGCACTATATTGCTTGTCTTTGGTCCGTGTGGAGTTGTTGGCATTGGAGAAATTATAGCCCCCTGCTGGTGATCCAGTGGTAACAGTGGAAAGCTTCATACACACGTGTCATTTTCACGTCTAGAGGAGACAAAATGTGACACTCACACGTATCCTCGAGTGGACCAACGTGTCTATTGCACGTTTTGGTGTGATACCGGGTTGGTAAATAAGGAGGGAATGAAACCATAATTACACTCTAAAAAATGCTGGGTTAAAAACAACCAAACTTGGGTTATTTGGCAACCCAGCACTGGGTAAATATTGGAAAGAACACATGCTGGGTTATTTTGACCCAGCTGGTTGGATTAATTGTTTTTACCAAACAAGCTGGGTTGTTTAATTTAAGTCAACTATTGTTGAAAAATTACTACATTGCTGGCTTAAAATAGGCTGGAAATCAAAAATCACACATAATTACTTGAGGCAATAGCAATAATCAAAAGATGAACATTTATTAATAAGAAAGAACACCCATGGACAAAAATAAAAGACAAATTGGATTTATCTGGGTGAACACAGCATCATTTACAATATTACATACATTTAAACTTGTTTAACAAGCATTATAGAAATAAAAAAATTAACATTTAAAAGACACATTTTAATTTAAGTGTATTCTCTGTCATCTCTTTTCAACTGAAATAGTGCTAATTCTCGTGCCGGTGTGTCGCTGAAATCTGAGCCAGTAATAGGCTGCTGTTCAGCGGGGGAAACTGCGAACCTCAGACCACCGCCTCGCGTTTCACTCATAGCTGAAAGATGCTGTGACTGACTCCATAACCTGCCCATAAACAGACAGTACTGAGATTAGAGTACATATTTTAACATTAAATTAAATTATATTCAGTTTTATTTTTAATAAAATCAGTTTGTTATGCAAGGCAAAATGCGTTTCCATCGTGCGAATCGACCGTTGCTGACGCAGCTGACTGGCATCTCATCCTTGTAGGTTACATTATAATGCAATAATATAATTTACAGCACAGTAAAGACTTTATAAATTAAATACAATTTATACAAACTTTTATTTTGCTGAAGAAGTGCACCAAATCGGCGGTGCTGAGAACTGCTCTCTCCTGTAGAGAACACAAAAAGCCCGCTCTCTGATTTGTTTCGCCAAAGGGAGGGGAGGGGTGTAGTTGACCCAGCCACTAACCCAACGGCTGGGTAACACAAAAACTACCCAGCATATATTGCAGGCTCAACCCAGCGGTTGGGTAGAATAAATATCCCAGCATTGACATTGAAAGTTTATTAAATTATAACAATTTTAGTTTATTTCATTATAACAAATTACTAAAGTTTATATTGTTATATTTTGTCTTCATTTTAATGATTTAGGTACAGTCCTGGAAAAATTCACATATTATTGGGAGTTTAACTGACAGGTGGTCTTTAATAATGCTGAATCCACCATTTTGTCTGACAAACAAACCAGTCAGGAGGGTTAACACATTAACGCCGGTGGACTTACACATGAAAAATGGTGTGTATTCATGTCTTTCTGCAGGTGAAACAATCATCATTAATTTTTTTATTTCATGCTATAACACGTAAAGGAAGAGATGATCGGTTCAACTGCTTGACCTGAGGCACTAACAGCGCTCTGTCACGAGACTTTATAGAGCCATAAAACTGTATTTATTGTTTGAATTTCCTAAATGACATCATTTAAAAGCTGAAACTTTGTTTCATAGCAAAAGTAAGCTGTTCTGTTTTGTCTGTCGGCACGCTGTCAGTGTCCTCTTTGTTCAATGTATTTTTCACTGTGTGAGAACATGATGTTTGTCGGATTTAGCAACAGTAAGGGGGTGGGTCTTTGCGAAGGGTCAAATGATGCCTCATCTTCTTTAAATTATAAAAGTTTTAAAACAACAACAACGACAACAACATGTGTCAGAACAGAACCTTTTTTAAATTAAAATAATATATTACTGTTACACAAGTAAATTACACACTAATTACTGCATATTTCAATACTGGCTAAAAATATGTAAAAGTGTATTCTGTATCTAATCAAAGCGGTTTTTGCCTGATGTTGAATCCATGCCACTAGGTGTCACTATGAGGACAAGACATCTACTATATAAACCAATATTATCTAAACAGAACAAATTAAAAGATAAATAAATAAATAAAAGCAACCTGTGTGACTGCTATTTTTGTTTAATCTTATGATTGTGGGGTTAAAGGAGTGCTGGTCAGACAAAGTCAGACTAGGCAGAGAGGCACAATTATGATTATTCAATAAACTCTGACTATTATTATTATTACAATCACTTTGTCTCCTGTTTTGTGTTACTGGCTTGCTCTTATTTGCCTTTTAAACTAAGAGAAAAAATAACTTCCTATGGTTGACTGTTTGGATATCAAGACCAACACTATGATGGTGAGAGTTTCAACATCCCTGGTGATTCAGCATCCTCTTCTGACTCAAGTAGGCCTCTCTCTGCATGTCTTTATGTCTGCCAGAACAATATGAATATAAAAAGTATACACAATTCATACACACAGAATAAAATATATTAACCAAAAGCCTATATGTATTCTTTATGAGAAGAATAATTTATATAATTGTATCATCTCTTATATTCTCCTGGCCATTAAATAACAAAAAGTTTTTTTTCCTGAATTTGACCCATGCATTAAGTATGATGTGAAAGCTGTTAACACAGTGTGAGCATAAAGGACCACGACTTGCATAAAATAAAAACATGGGCGCATCTGATGACAATTTGAACAAAGCCATTAATGAGATTAAAAGAAACATCAATATGTTGTGATAAAATAATATATCAAATAACTAATTAGTATTATGATAAAAATATAATTAACTAATTAATACTGAAGTAATGAATTGCTTAACTAATTACCATTAACCAATTAAAATCGTTTTGCCATATTACCAACTGAAAGTAGGCTCCAGAACAGTGAGCATATGAAATAGGTTACTGAATATTGAGGACATGACAACATAACAAAAACAATGTGTCATACAGATTTGTATATGATGTAGTAGCCTACTCTGACTGGCTGACTTGTAAAGCCTGGTAGAAGTCCACATACTGCAAGACTGTGGGATACTGCAATTTGTGCACAGTGTAAGTACGTCTTTCTTTTTCACAGCGGTGATACCAGGCGAACGTCTGCATAACTTTTTAGGTTCTGTTCCATGATAACCTCTGGTCTCCTGTTTTCCAGCTTTAAGTATTTTAAATGCTTGGTCAGACACTTCATATTTGAGCTGAATAACTTTTGGATCCTCTTTTGTGTATCACAGCCACTTGGATTTTCTGCCAACAAACCGTTCATTGTTGTATTTCTGTACATAGAGGTCATACATCTTAGTCATATTAAGATTTTCCTCAAGGTACTGCTTTGCTGTGTCTTTCCTGCAGAATGAGAGATTAAACCAGGCTTTTATAGGGTGAGACTGAAGAGGTAAGAGACACAGGTGAGTGCAATCAGTGATGAGTCTGGGCAAAGGATTATGGGGAATGCAGTCTGAAGAATGTTAGAATCGTCTGGAGGGGAGTGACCTCTTGTGTAGCTCATGGGCACTCCAGCTGGTGATCGTAACACCATGACACAACATCATTTCATTAGGATTACACATGTTGATGTCAAAGCTATATTAGCAAAGTCCGCCCTATATCAATATCTGCATCCTGGCCTATTCAGCGAGGCCTTTTGTTCAAGGGATCAGGTTTTTCCTGAAGCGAGCCCTTCTGCACCTTAGTACCCTGTATCTATGTCCTGAAGGCAGTAGGGTGAGGTACCAATTTAATGGGTGTGTAATGTCCTGTCCAATTGAAGTCGCCATATGTGTAATGGCCCTGTTATTTAATTCTGTCAAGTTTGATGTGGGAAGACCAATTATTTTGGAAGCTATGGTAGTTATACTTATGAATTTGGCAACAGATAGCATGCCAAAGAAACAGGTGGATCAATATAGAATAATAGATTGAATTGTGTTCTGATACAGCAGCAAAAGGAGACGAGGAGCAACATAAAGTCCTTTTAATTTACGGATGACTGACAGTCTTTGATGGCTCATTTTCTGAATGTCACTGGTGTGCTGATTAAAGGTAAGTTGATTGTCCAGTGTTATCTCAAGGTATTTAAAATGATTGACTACTTCTATTACTTGGTTGTTAATGAGGACAGAATGCTGAGGTGAGGAAGAACTTATTAGTAATTATTTTGTTTTGGTGACATTAAGATGGAGATATTACCCTCACACCACTGAGTGAAGTGTGCAGTGGTGTTGTAATAATCCAGTATAAAGTTGTTGTCTGTAATCAGAGCGAGGATGGCTGTGTCATCTGAGTATTTGAGGTATGTGGTCGTGGGTGATGGACTGATGCTATCATTGGTATAAAAAGGTGTAAAGAAATGGGCTTAGCACACAGCCTTGTGGTGCTCCAGTGTTGGTTGTAATTACCACCATTATAATTTGTCTCTCCTGGTGTATATGGCAAATAGTAAATTATTTCAAAGATTTTTTACACATCTCTTGTACATACTGTTACAGTCAGAAAAATATTAATTAATATATATTTTCATTCTTACCCCAGACTGAATGTTATAACATTTTTCACAAAAAATATGAAGCAGCACAACTGTTTTCAACACTGATAATAATCAAAAATGTTTCTTGAGCAGCAAATCAGCATATTAGAATGATTTCTGAAGATCATGTGACACTGAAGACTGGAGTAATGATGCTGAAAATTCACAGAAATAAATTATATTTTACTGTACATCCACATAGTATATTTGCTATTTTAAATTGCAACATTATATATTTCACGGTATTACTGTTTACTGTATTTACCATCATCAAAATCATCATCAATTGGAGCTCTTTTCTAAAAAAATGATAGGAGAGTTCAAGCTCCTGCAAACGGACAAATATAAGACTAGTGGAAAGGCACAATAAAAGCAGTCCACATTCTGCACTACATTCCAAGTCTTCTAAACCATATACCAGTGCATTGTTTCATATGGACTGATATTATAACTTTAGTGATATTAAACTGTCCCTCTATGTAAAAGAGATGTGTAAAAATGATTCAAAATGATTTACCATTTGCCATATACACCAGGAAAGACATATTGTAATGTAAAGAAGTGTGCCTGTCATTTATGGTGTGGACCGGGTGCGGTGGGCTGCTTTGTCCAGGGCCACTTTTTGGCCCCAGTCCGCCCCTGCTACGTACACTTACTATAACTCATTCTTTATATATATTTACGAAATGGGCCGGCCCACACTGTACAGCAGTCCACCGGGAAAACGCCGGGTGCTCCAGATGGCCAGTCCGCCACTGCTTATAGATAAGTCAGGAGAGATGATTGGGCAAGGTGGTGTCTATGCTCTTTCTTTGAGAATTTCTCTCCAGATTAGTGAGTTCTATTGTTTTATTGTTTTCTATTGTTTTTGATATTGTGGTCTGTCGTAACAGGAAAACCATCCTTACATAATGATAAATTAATAATATTAAGAAGAGTATCTTCTGGAAGCACCTCTTCCAGTAACTTTGTTGGTATAGTGTTCAACATACATATCGATTCAGATAATTTATAGCAGAGAGAGAAGGCAGTTGTTCCTCAAGGCTTATGTTAGTCTCATATTTTTTCTGAGGTTACTGAATCCAGTCCGCATCTAGAGGAGATGGTGAATCAGCACCTAGTGATGACCCCAGCTGCCCTGAATGTAAGCAGAGACCACTGCCAGTGCCAGAGACCACAACTAGACAAGCCATAGAGACAGATCCCCTGTGAATACCTCACCGACTAGACAGCCATCTGCACAGAGCCTCAGCAAAGACCATGAGAACCAGACGAGTCCTCTGCACTGACCCTCTGGCCAACTTCCTCTCCTTCACCATATTATGCATCACAGTCATCAAAGAGAAGGAACTGGATGAACTTTCTGAATGATATCAATCTAGTCTGACTTGTGTTGCAGCCTGGAATTAAACTGCTGGTTTCATATGGCCAGAGGAGAGCTGGCCCCTGACTGAGTCTGGTTTCTCCCAAGGATTTTTTCTTATTTCTGTTACCGATGGAGTTTGGGTTAGCTTAATGTGTGGGACAGATGAATATCTGTCAGTTGTCAGTGAACTGAATTGATGGTTAAAACTGATGTTTACGAAAATGTTTCTTATAATTACATTCAAGTAAACACTGTAAGAGCTACAGAAAAGCAGAGAAACAAAGAGGTTATGTATGATGTGGTCTACTACAATTGCATAACTACATTCAGTCTTGCAAGAAGAAATATAAAATCATTGTTTTGTGCAATATATTTGTAAAGCAAAGGTTGTGAAAGTACACACACACACACACACAGAATGAATTTGGTTCACACACTAATGCTGAAGAAATTCAGACAACAGTGCTAATCGGCGTGTACTGCATTAATATAGCCATAGGTTTGTGGAATAAGTGCATTTCATTAAAATAGATAATCACCAATTGGTAAAGTCACTGTGTTACTACACTATTGAATTCCATGGTATTCTTTATCAGGACAAAATAATAATAATAAAAAAAATCATCTGGTCCTTGGCAGGTCTTAAAGTTTGGAAAATTATACCTCAGATTAACAACAAACATTATGTATCACATCGTGTCATCATTTGTTTACCAAAAACTAGGCCAAAATGGAAAAGTCATCAGTGACAAACAACTCAGTTACGTATGTAACCCTCGTTCCCTGAAGGAGGGAACGGAGACGTCACATCAGTAATGACCGACGAACTGTACTCAGAACCTTCCGACTCCAAAGGAGGAGGTTGCGGGCCTCAGATTAACAACAAACATTATGTATCACATCGTGTCATCATTTGTTTACCAAAAACTAGGCCAAAATGGAAAAGTCATCAGTGACAAACAACTCAGTTACGTATGTAACCCTCGTTCCCTGAAGGAGGGAACGGAGACGTCTCATCAGTAATGACCGACGAACTGTACTCAGAACCTTCCGACTCCAAAAGAGGAGGTTGCGGGCGAGTTGCGACATGCGACGGGAGCGCAGACCATCTTGTCGGTTGATGTACGCAACAGTCGCAGTGTTGTCCGTCCGGACCAGCACGTGCTTGCCTTGTAAGCGCCCCTTGAGACGGTTCAAGGCAAGGTGCACTGCTAACAACTCTAGGCAGTTGATGTGCCAGTGCAGTTGGGTGCCCGTCCATACCCCCGACACTGCATACCCATTGTACGTGGCCCCCCAGCCGGTGGTATAGGCATCCATGTAAGCCACAGCATGCCTGGAGACCTGCTCTAGGGGCACGCCTACCCGGAGAAACACAAGGTCTGACCATGGGATGAAGGTTTGGCGGTAGGCCAGTGTGACTTGGTCTCATATGAAGCAGCCCCAGGAGTGTAACTGCCGCTGCAGCTGCCATATGCCCCAGAAGCCTCTGAAATTGTTTCAGTGGGACCGCTGTCCTGCCCTTGAATGAATTCAAGCAGTTCAGCACATCTGTTCGACCGAATCCAACTTCATACCGAGAAAAGATATCCTCTGCGTCGGGGAGAGTTTGCTCTTTTCCCAGTTGACCCGAAGACCCGGTGCCGGAGCACCAGGTCCCTGTGTTCGCACAACTGATCCCGAGACTGTGATAGTATAAGCCAATCGTCGAGATAGTTGAGAATGTGAACACCTTGCTCTCTGAGGGGAAAAAGAGCCCCATCCGAAACGTTCGTGAAGACACGGTGGGACAGGGACCGAAAATTTTGCTCTCTCTAAAAAAGCTCTCGACGTCGCCGAAGAGGCCGGTCTGGGACATAGGTGCATTGAGGAACCAAACTTTGCAGGCGTCCCTCATGTCGGCCAGACAGCCAGAGATAACGCTCCTGGATCACAAGTGTGGACATCGCACGACCCAGAGGACTCGCTTTGACCTTCGTCATTCGGAGCACGAGGTCAGTTGCGGTTCGGAGCTCTTTCATGGACATCGCACGACCCAGAGAACTCGCGGTGACCTTCGTTGCTCTGAGTGCGAGGTCAGTAGTAGAACTTCCAGATCGTGACCACCCTCGTGCAGGTCCCTCAGTGCCTTGGCCTGATGAACCTGCAGTAACGCCATCGCGTGTAAGGCAGATGCAGACTCTTCACAAACCATATAAGCACTGCTGGTCAGACCAGACGAGTGCCTACACGCCCGGGAGGGAAACGCAGGTCTCCCCGCCAGGAGGAGACGGTACTAGGACACAATTGCATCACTACCGACCACTCCACCGGGGGATCCCCGCATACCCCTTAGCTGTACCAACATCAAGGGTGATGAGGGAGGAGGAACTAACAGGCCGGTTTCTGCCAGTAAAAGGTGCCATCCACGACCTCGTAAGCTCCTTGTAGATAACTTGACTACTTAAATTTGTAAGGGAATTAATTTCCTTTTCCTGTTTGGACATAATGGTTCCATCCATTGGTGGTCACAAGACATCGGGGTTTCTATATGTTGTGAACTGGCTTTTCAGTCCTGATACAAAGAAAGCTTTGTTGACTCCTGACTGAATTAATTCGAAGCCTCGTGATGGTGATTCAGTGGCGTATCAGTGTCCTGTTCATGAAATCCCTACATCCTCATGCACCTCCGGGAAGAAAGGCATCGGGTGGGGTGCTGAGAACCAGCGCGAGCAACCCCAAGAAACCAATCGTCCAGCCTCGAGGCTTTGGGATTCAGTGGAGGGTTCCACTTGATCCCTATCCTCTCGGTGGCCCGGGAAAGCATAGCTGCCATTTCCCGATTCGATTCAGGCTTTGCCACCATCCCAGAGGGCGGCAGCGCAGCCGAAACTTCCTCCAGAAAGCTCCCCCTCCGATGCAATGATCGACACCCGGTCATTGGGAGGAGTGCTGAAGGATACCGCTGGTACGCTCTTTGAAGAGGGCCAAGCACGTTCCTTTGGCAGCTTGACTGGTTGTGGAGCGTGAGAGGAGCGATGGTCCCCTGTGGGTTGGTTCCCTGGAGGGTTTGCCACCACTGTTACTCTCAGACCGGCCGTGCTACTGCCTGAACGGAGCTCCGTCCCCCTCGAGGTAACGGAGCTTGGTCCGCAGCTCTGAGATGGTCATCTTACCACAATGGGAACATGATTGATCCGCGAACGCCATCTCAGCATGCTTGATGCCCAGACACGTGAGGCAGCGATCGTGACCATCACCCGTCGTCTTCACAAAGACACACCCGTGTATGCTCTTTTAGAGAAATTACTCTTTCAGGGAAATGCTCTTTTACGTGCTGAGACGCACAGGGGAGATGGCCGCTTGCAACACAACAGGGGGTAGTGTAGCCTGAAGTGCGCAACACACTCGACACTGGAACAACCACTGCCAACACAAAAAGCTCCCTTAGAGAGCGTTGAACTCATCGTTACATGAACAGTTTGGCAAGAGCAGAACGAAGTTGTTGCTCGGCTCTGAAGTGAAAAGTTGGTATGCGTTGCACCTGCTGCCTATTTATGCTCGTGCTGTCATCAGCGGCAGCTGGATGCACTCATCGCATGTCAATGTGCATTGGCTCGTTTGGTTTACACTCAAAGTGGATTGGTCTCTCGAAGCGAGATCCCAGTGAAATGTGTCCAGTGACATGACTCGTAGTGACCGACTGAAAGGGAACTAAGGACACCTTATGATTCAGTTGCTTGTAGATCCACTTTTAGAAGTAATAAGTTGAATTAATCATTTTCTGTGTGACTTTATCAGTCTCTCACATCGTTTTTGAGTAATTCTGGCCCACTCTTCTCTACAACATTGCTCCAGTTTATTGAGGTTCATGAGCGTTTGTTTATGCACAGCTCTCACCACAGCATTTCAGTTAGAATAAGGTCTGGACTTTGACTGGGCTATCGCAACACCTTGATTCTTTTCTTTTTCAGCTGTTCTGTTGATTGGCTGGTGTGTTAAATTAAATGTAAATATTTAATAGATAAATATTAAACCAAACATCTTGAACCAAGTCATTAAATTAAGTCTGAACAGTACTGATTAAAGTAATCATTTTGAGCCAAATGACCCTTTTCGGGCAAAAACAGAGAAGGACATACAAACAGAGGGTTTTACATTAATGAAAAAAAAAGTGTTATAACAAAATAAATATGTTACAATATAAATATATGATAAGGCTAATTTAGGCTGCAAATTTGGTTGAATTCAAACTGAAATTATGATATGGCTTAAATGCAACTACTCAAAACAAATACCCTGTCATTTACAATCTGAATTCAATATTGCAACAATAATAATGATAATAATAAAAAAAAATTCAACAGATTGTTTTAACAGCTTTGTCAAAAACACTTAAATCTGCTATTACTAAAACTGTCTTTTATTTTTGAAAGATGACTGAAATCCATGTTCAAAGTCTTGAAAAGGCTACACAGTGTACAATGTGCCAATATTATGTTAACTGAGCACTAAATTTCTTCTTTATCGACTGAGAAAGTAGACCCAACAAAAATACCTACTGTAACTGCACAAATTAAAGATTATCATTTACATTGAGCACACACCCTTTTATACAGACATCAGAAAAGCACACAACATTTGAATATTTTACCTATTTTCCTTTGTGTCCCAGGTAAAGTATTGTGATAAGAAGATTAATAATAATAGTAATGACATAAACATATGATATTATAATTATTTTGAAATAAAAATAATAGCATAACTGATCAGTAATGGCACTAAACTGTACCTGAATTCAACTCAAATCCTGTGAAGTATTTGATTACAAGATGAGAAGCAAATTCCCATTCATAAGCAAAGGAACAAGGAAAGAATGAAGATGTCTAATTGTACATGATGCATTTATGGAAACTCAACTATGGAGACAGTTCAGATTCTGCTTTAAAGCAGCTCTTGAAGATAATGTCGTCATTGTTTAGATCAAGTCAGTTCAGTGTTGGTTCAGTGCAAATCGATAACTGTGAATTTCATAAAATTTTGATACAAGTTCAGTTCAGCTATAAAGAAAAAGGCAGCTTCGGAAACAGCCAGGGTGTTAAAATGTGCGCTTGGGATTGCACATGCACATTAGCTGTACCAACCTTACACATACAGTGCTGTGAAAAGGTTTTTGCTCCCTTCCTGTTTTTTTAATTTTTTGCACATTTGTCACACTTAAAAGATTCAGATCATCAAACAAATTTTAATATTACACAAAGATAATGCAAGTAAATACAAAATGCAGTTTTTAAGTAGGGCCACGTAGGTTTGGACAGCTTTTTTCCCTTAATAAATGAAATCATCATTTAAAAACTGCATGTTGTATTTACTTGCATTATCTTTGTGTAATATTAAAAGTGTGACAAATATGCAAAAAATTTAAAAAAACAGGAAGGGGGCAAAAACCTTTCACAGCACTGTACACTCTTAAAAAATCTGTAAAAAGGGCACAATATACTGCATTAATATGTAGGATTTTTTAAATTTTTTTAATGGATGCACCTATCCAAAACTCTTTACTCAATACTGCCTTTTTTTTGTAATTACTTGAAGTATAAACAAGAAGCACAAGCTTCTGTGTCAGGTTGTTATGCTTTAAAAAAATTAAATATATAGGACAACATGAGAAAATATTGAAAGTACAAGGAGAAAAGGTCAAGTCAGGACCGACGCTAGGACACTTGCCTTGTAGGGTTTTAACTTTCCCTTTAGAACACAATTAAGTACATTTGCATTAAATAGTTTCAAGTTAGGTGCACATCCCAGCATAAACGCTCCAGATAAATTATTTGTTAATAAAGCATATATTTTCACAAACCACTGTTAATTTTAATAGAAAACAAGCATACTGTAAGCATGATTTGACATGGTAGCTAATACGATAACAATTGCATTACCTAATGCAGAAAAATCCAGCATTTCAACCAGGCCTGGTTCCAGAATCAAATCACTGAGGGTGCTTCTGAAATATGTGAGTGGACTTTTATCTTGGTTAAGCTTGTCCTAATCTAGCCTTGAGGTCATGAACACATGAATTGACATTTCTGCATTTGACACTGAGAGCATATGTCATAATTTAGAGATACTTTTAAGGTGGAAAAATGCAGTTTCACAAATGCTAGACATGTGGCTTTCAAAAGAAAAATTATTATAAGATAGCACACTTAACTGGCAATGAAGACTTGACAGAGCAGCCATCAAATGTTAGAGACTATTCTATCATATTATGTGTGGAGGTTTTTGGTCCAATAATTAACACCTCCGCTTTTATGTTAGTTTTGTGAATTGGTATGTTTCATCAGGCTATAAAGAAAATATAGATCTGAGTATCATCAGCATAAAGTGAAAGCTAACACCATGTTTCCTGAAGATATCTCTCAGGGGTAACATGTACAGGGTGAAAAGCTACAGTCCTAGTACTGAGCCTTGTGGTACTCCATACTGTACTTGCGATCGATATGATAACTCTTAATTTACAGCTGCAAGCTAATGACGGTCCGATAAGTATGATTTCAACCATGCCAATGCAGTTCCACTAATGCCAAAAAATTTGAGGTTATTCAAAACAATTTTGTGGTTGATAGTGTTAAATGCAACATACTGATTACATTCATACAATAATGTTCCAAATTATGTATTTAATTGTCTCTTATTAGAATAAACGTTTACACAAAAAAAAAGGGAACTATTTTGTAATAGGTCAATTTAATGTTGAATATTCAGATATCTCATTTGGTTGGGAGGAACTTATTTGGCAATAAATAAAGCATCATTTCTGAGCACAATCTTATTCAACTAGACACTCTTACAGACTGCTGGTATGTATAAACTTTTATATCTACAATAGCACATTTTTGGTTTGAAATGTTTTATCAGGGCATAATATTCCACATGTGAATAATGTATTGGATATATAATAAATATAGCAATTGTTTATAAACACTTATTTATAATACAATTTATTTATTGTATAAAACATGTATTATTTTGTTTAAAAGCAGATAATTGAGGTTGATACATTGATGGATTCCAGGTGAGCTGAATGTTTATAAAGTCTCTACAGCAGGTAAAATTATAATTGGAATATATGTATGTATATATATATATATATATATATGTGTGTGTGTGTGTGTGTGTGTGTGTCTGTGTGTGCGTGTATATAGATTACAGGTTTTAAACAAATTAGCTGTGCTACAGTTCTTTAATTACTGTCGGATACTGGTCAGTCTGTACTTCACAATAACACAAAATAATAAACCAAGTGTGTTTGTTGATAATTACGACCAGCTAGCTTAAAAATAATAATCAAGAAGACTGAATGTGTGAATATACATGAGTGAAAACAGATGCAATTGAACAGTTTTATTAACTACATTGAAAACTTAACTTTTATTAGGTGGCAATTGTTCAGTCTCTCAAATGGACTATATTTGTTTCTTTGTGTAAATGAGGATGTGAAATTGAAAATGATTCCTTCATATGTTGAGATGATGTGATGTGTTATGTCTTAAATCAGGATGGCCATACGTGTGATTTTGTTACTAACACTTTTTACTGGGCTCTCCGTTGCTTATTTTAAAGGTACGTTTAGAATAATACAAGTAAAAATGTCTGGATTTAAAAATCTGTAACCATTCTGAGTCATCATATTACATATCAATCAGATTAAATTATTCAAAATATAGGCTGAAATATGGTAATTAGAAGCTTGTGATTGATTGATTGATTGATTTGTATTGCTTTGAGGCTGTCTTATCATTATCATAACTGATTGAACAGGGAATGTTGCTCTTAATGCCAGAGTGGTGCAGTCATCTTTATACCACCGAGAGGGAGTTGCTGAACATGCAGTAGATGGAAACAGAGACACCGATTACAGGAAGGGCTCATGCACTCATACTCAAGTGCAGCTTAACCCATGGCTGAGAGTTGACCTCGGAAATGCCTACAGCATAAGCAAAGTTGCCCTCACTAATCGTGGAGACTGTTGCAAAGAGCGACTTAAAGGAGCTCAGATTCGTATCGGTAACAACCTGGAGAACAACGGAAACAACAATGAGCTGTAAGAAACGTTTCAATTGTTTTTTCATCTCCCCATGTTTCTGTTTCATCTGGTTTTACTAGGGTGACCATATGTCCTTTTTTTCCTGGACATGTTCTCTTTTTGGACCTAAAAAAATGTGTCCAGCTGGAATTTCTAAATTGTCCAAAATATAATTTCACCATTTGGGGCAGTCGTGGCCTAATGACTGCCCACTGCCCTGGGTGTGTATTCACGGTGTGTGTGTGTGTGTGTGTGTGTACTTGGATGGGTTAAATGCAGAGCATTTATTGTGAAGAGTGTTATACAATCTAATTTGATTTCAATAGTCTAATTGAATTTGTTAAACGTACATTGCATTGAGAGGCCTCTAGATTCCACTTTCAGCACTGTTCTTTATGTAATTGCAGGGCTGTAACTGTTCTCACTGTTTTTGATGGCACAAAAACATTTGAGTTTGAGCCCATTAGTGGCCGATTTGTCAACATTTTTTTACCCGGGAATGATGAAATCCTTACTCTGTGTGAAGTCGAGGTGTTTGCAGGTAAGGGACAGAGAGAGAAGACAACTCTGTGATAGAATTTGTCCATGTACTTGCTAATGTCTGTATGACTGTTGTTATTCTATTAACAGAAAAGGACAAACCACTGTACATTTGTGTTCCAAGTAAGTGCTCTTCATTACTCTGAATGCTGTCAGTAACACATGTATTTGGTAATCAATAAGGGATCACTTAAGACAGTTGTTATCTAGTGCCCCTTTGTCAAGACAAAATATCAGGCAATTTTTTTTTTTTCGTAATTAAAGACCCTTTTGTAAAGGCCTGCTGAATCTAACTATTTGTAAAATTAATGAATAATAATTTAGCCATAAATAAAATGACCCACATGATGACCTTTCACTTGACGGCCTCATCTGACCTCAGTACGAGAGGCGTCGCTAGGAATTCTGGGCCCTGTGCACTGAATGAGCTCTGTGATGTTCTCATCGCCTCATTTTAGATACGAATAAAATGTCAGGTCTTGCATAGACTATCCTGCCTCTTTGAATTTAAATAGATTTATTTACTCTGGCCCTGTTTCACCGGCGTCGAGGGGTCTGGTCTTTTTTATGCTATTTTTGCTAAAAATTATTCATACTTTTAACTATTATTATTACAGTATTTATTTTAAAAATGTACTGTAGAGTGCCTTAAAAATAATAAGGCTATCACAGCACTGGTAAAAAAAAAGGAAAAAAAAGCTTATATTGATCTTCGCATCCCCTGAATTATACTAATCCTGTTTTTTATTCGCATTCAAAAATAAATACATTCAGAACAGGATTAGAGTAGAATTATATTTTAAATATGACAGATTTGATTTTTTTTGAAACAGCAACAGTATTGTTTACAACAGCAAAACCTCCATAGCCTGTAAACTTAATAATAATAATAATAATAATAATAATAATAATAATAGTAATAATAATAAGTGCAGTTTCTAATCCCAGAGTTATTAATAGATACAACGAAAATATTCTTTAAGTGTAAAACTTCAAATTGTCTTTTTTATTCTGTGTTTCTTTTCAAAACTGCGTCATGGCGTTTGCTGCTTTATCAATACAGAAGCATCCGTATCGATGCATGTATCAGCAAGCAGTGTGTCACAATATATTGCTGTATTGATATTTTGAGCACAGCCCTATATAAAGCCTTGTTCCATGTGCCCCTTTAATCAGAGGTGGACAGTAACGAAGTGCATTTACTTGATTACTGTACTTAAGTGCACTTTTTGAGTATCGGTACTTTACTTGAGTATTATTTTTTTCTGGAAACTTATGACTTTAACTTCACTACATTTGAAAGACAAATATCATATTTTTCACTCCACAACATTTCTACCAAGGTCCTCGAAGTAGAAAGTCGTTGCTATATAGCAGCCGTGAAAGTCAGTGTCCCTTCTCTACAAAGTGACTTTTTTTTTTTTTTAGACAGCCTATCAGTAATCACTCTTGTAGCGTTACGTGAAGTGATTTCCCAGCATTTTTTTTTAACACTGATCAGTTCCAAATGTGATATTTATTTACAACAATTCAATAAGTTAATATTGTGGTATATATTAGACACAATATTGTCTGATTTTGCAAAATTGTGTAAACGAAAATATTACCTATAAAGCCACAGAAGAACTGTTGTGAGTCTCCTAACAAAATACAGTAGGTGTTTGACTTGAAGCAGCACTGCACAGACTGTTCTGTGTATGACAATAAACTGCAGTGAAAGCAATCAGAGAGCATTTTTTAAGTTTTTTTTTTTTTAAACAGTGTTGTAAAGTGTGATCACTGCCATCCTGCTTTTGTGGGGGTGGGTAGGGGTGTTAAACATTTTTATTTATTAATTATTTTTTTCAACTCACTTGTTTCATTTCTAAGGTTTTTAACATTCTAAAAGCTCTTCATTTCAAAGATACCACAAGCTAGTCAGTGTATTCAGTAGGTGTAATGTATTGTAAGTTCCTTCAGAGGCGTAAGGTATTGCAAGTATTACAACAATAATAAAACCAGTGCATTGACATAAAGTCAATTTACTTTTGGTACTTACGTACTTTTAAAAGCAAGTACTGTGCTTTTACTTAAGCAAAAATCTGCCTTTACAACTTTTACCTGTAATGGAGTAATATTTGACCAGCAGTATCTGTACTTTGACTCAAGTAATAGAGTTGTTCTTTGTTCACCTCAGCCTTTTATATTTTGAGCACCGGCCCTTCCAAAGGTCTCTGCATGGCCCTGGATTTGAGATGAAATATTTTCTTAGCTCATTGTAATAAATCCAAACTTCCATGAAGAACAATAATTCACTGCAGAACAAACAAACAAACAATAATATACAGAGACAATATACAGTCAGTTATACAATTTATTACATGGCTTTTCACCCAAAAAAATAAATCAATTAATTAAATAAAAATTGCATGGACATATTGATGAGATTAAAGTGTTTTAAATTCAAGAAGGACCAGACGATAAGTATAATCCCCATTATGTTGGGATTATACTTTAGAACATTGAAGTTAATAATAATAATAATTGTCTGTTGTTTTATGTTAAACAGGGAATCTTGCTCTTGGAGGCAAAGCTGTCCAGTCTTCCAGATACAGTGCATTAACAGCTGCTCATAATGCTATCGATGGCAACAGGGAGTCAAATTACGCCCGCGGGTCATGCAGCATTACTAACGCGGACAGGGACCCCTGGTGGAGAGTCGACTTGGGAGACGTCTACAGGATAACCAGGGTTAGCGTCACTAATCGTGGAGACTGTTGTGAAAAGAGGATCGAGGGGATCCAGATCCGTATCGGCAACAGCCTGCACAATAACGGCAACAATAATGACCTGTAAGTGTTGTCTCTATCTCTTAATACTTACACAAATGATTAGAAAATTAGTAAATATGATAAAACACAGCTTTTGAAACTAGAACTCCATTTCTCAAAACTAAAGATTAGGTTTATGAGTGAATGGCTTCACTAAGTGGGCCGCTTTTGGTGTCTAAGCAATTAAAAAAAAAAACTGTAATACAGACAGAAGTAAACTAGAACTCCATTTCTCAAAACTAAAGATTAGGTTTATGAGTGAATGGCTTATAAAAAAACTGTAATACAGACAGAAGTATATTTAATATGCCCCTATTTCTGCGTATTTTCACAGTGCAGCAGCTGTTGGGCCCATTCCACTTGGAGGCACAAAATCATTTGCATTTAAGCCTATTAAGGGGCGATATGTCAACCTTATTGTGCCTGGACGCAAAGAATACCTCACACTGTGTGAAGTTGAGGTATATTCAGGTAAGCGATAAAAGGAAAGAGATGTGATGTGTAGACATTTGTATGTGTATATGTGTACTATGTGTAATGCTGCCTTAATGATTTTTTTTTTCTTATTCTGATTTTATTGCCAGAGTAAGTGGAATAAAATGATGTTACACCACAGTCACTGATCCCCCCAAATGACTGTTTTCTGAGCAATACTAATATTGCACTTTTTTTCATTGTTTTCATTTTACTTATGTATACCTTTATCCTTCCTCCAATTGGGTGGGACTTGTATTTACACCCCAAACACCCCCACCTTTGTTTATCTTTGCTTTCTACATGAATAAATTACTTCAGCATTGCATGTCGTTTTGCAGTTTTCTGAATCAAAAAATCATTTGGATCTTTACAATGAGGAGGAGATATAGTGATATGAAATGTACTCCTGTAGCTAATGTGTGAGGTTAACAGCATCCAAAATCAATTTTAAATCGTATGTTCTGACCTTCCTGCACACACCTGACTTTAATTACAATAATAATGAATGTTTTATTTCTTAATACCATTTTGTGCCACTGTCTGATCATTACTAAAAGAAAAAAAACACATTCCCGCTTCCACTGATTGACTAATAATGTACAGGATTTCTAAAGTCCCCAATGACAATGGTTTCAGCTACTTCTTTACTCTTCTAAGGATGCAACAATGCCATTTTTTTTTCCTGAACTGATCCGATCCAGAAAATTCTGAGTATCGGCCGATACCAATACGATTCGATATCAGCTCAGTTTTGTTTTGTTTTGTTTGTTTGTTTTTAATCAATGTAGAATTTCTATGCTTCTGTGTGTTGACATGATCGTCACTCTTTTGTGTTAAACACAATCTACAAAATATAGGCAACTTAATTTTAATGAAAAATAACAAATTAAAAAATATATATTCATAATCGATGACAAAAATACTATTATAAACTAAGTTAGTGAAGAAGAAAAAGAAGAAGAGGAGGAGGAGGAGAAGAAGAAGAAGAAGAAGAAGAAGAGGAGGAGAAGAAGAAGAAGAAGAGGAGGAGGAGAAAAAGAAGAGGAAGAAGAGGAGGAGAATAAGATGAAGATGAGGAGGAGGAGGAGGAGAATAAGAAGAGGAGGAGGAGAAGAGGAGGAGGAGAAGAAGAAGAAGAGGAGGAGAAGAAGAATAATAGGAGGAGGAGAAGAAGAAGAAGAAGAGGAGGAGGAGAAGAGGAGGAGCAGAAGAAGAAGAAGAGGA
>NW_015547671.1:532253-533090 GCF_001515605.1 Sinocyclocheilus anshuiensis | reverse complement strand
TCACCTCCGTCAGTTGAATATTTTGATAATATTTCATTATGATATTTTATATTTGTTGTGGAATTGTTGGTCACATGTCAAAGTGTAATCTGTCTGCTAACACGAGAATGTGTTTTGAAATGTTAAAAACATCTTGAATGCTGTTAAAGATAAAGTTGAAATTGTATTACACACTCCAAGGTAAAAAAGCACATTTTGTTAAAAAAGAGAAAAGTTGGGAGGTTGTATCACAGCATAGCTCAGTAGTTTAGTACATATAAGATACATAAATGTAGTTTCATTTGTCTGAGTACAAGGTTTTATTTTTTCAATTTTGCACCCTGTTTTGTCCCACTTTTCAAGAATGACTGTATGAGAGCAAAATACATTTACATTATCAAAAACAATATCACTGACTTCAGTCCAGACTTCAGGCCAGAGCGGGGGCCAAGCTTGTTTACACGGGGGCACTGTCCCCCTGAACCCCCCCACCCCGGTTATAATTTCACTTTACAAAACGCATTTGAATTTGGAACAACATCATCATTTTGTTAATTTTGTTCAAAAAAATAATTTTGAAGATATAATTTAACGAACAGACCTACATTAAACTTTGTAGATCAGGATATTCTGGGAGCATAAGCCTTCCTTTTGTTAAACTCATAAAAACCCACAATTAGAAGAAGAAGAAGAAGAAGAGGAGAAGAAGAAGAGGAGGAGGAGAAGAGGAGAAGAAGAAGAAGAAGAAGAGGAGGAGGAGGAGGAGAAGAAGAAGAAGAAGAGGAGGAGGAAGAGGAGAAGAAGAAGAAGAGGAGGAGAATAAGAAGAAGAGGAGGAGAATAAGAAGGGGAGGAGGAG
>NW_015547671.1:531740-532146 GCF_001515605.1 Sinocyclocheilus anshuiensis | reverse complement strand
CCTGACCCCCCCCCCCCCACCCCGGTTATAATTTCACTTTACAAAACGCATTTGAATTTGGAACAACGTCATCATTTTGTTAATTTTGTTCAAAAAAATAATTTTGAAGATATAATTTAACGAACAGACCTACATTAAACTTTGTAGATCAGGATATTCTGGGAGCATAAGCCTTCCTTTTGTTAAACTCATAAAAACCCACAATTAGAAGAAGAAGAAGAAGAAGAGGAGAAGAAGAAGAGGAGGAGGAGAAGAGGAGAAGAAGAAGAAGAAGAAGAAGAAGAGGAGGAGGAGAAGAAGAAGAAGAAGAGGAGGAGAAGAAGAAGAGGAGGAAGAGGAGAAGAAGAATAAGAAGAAGAAGATGAGGAGAAGAGGAGGAGGAGAAGAAGAAGAAGAAGAGGAGGAG
>NW_015547671.1:518836-531514 GCF_001515605.1 Sinocyclocheilus anshuiensis | reverse complement strand
AGAAGAAGAAGAAGAAGAAGAAGAAGAGGAGGAGGAGGAGAAGAAGAAGAAGAAGAAGAAGATGAGGAGGAGAAGAAGAAGAAGAAGTGGAGGAGGAGAAGAGGAGGAGAAGAAGAAGAAGAGGAGGAGGAGAAGAGGAAGAGGAGGAGGGAAGAAGAGGAGGAGGAGGAGGAGAAGAAGAAGAAAAGAAGAAGAAGAGGAGAAGAAAAGAAGAAGAGAAGAAGAAGAAGAAGAGGGGAAGAGAAGAAGAAGAAGAAGAAGAGGGGAGGAGAAGAAGAAGAAGAAGAGGAGGAGGAGGAGGAGGAGGAGAAGAAAAGGAGAAGAAGAAAAGAAGAAGAGGAGGAGAAGAAAAGAAGAAGAGGAGGAGGAGGAGAAGAAGAAGGGCGGTGATCTCTGTGAACCTGTGAATCATGCGAGTTCACTGAGATCGTCCCGCAGCGGCGAACCACTGCATCAGCGTCTATGGTTATACGATCTCGGATCAGTTTGATCAAGTTGTAGACATTTTTAATGAGACATTTATGTAATTAAATGGAGGAGTAGTAGTTAATAGTCTCTTACTGGCCTGTTTAGACAAGCTCTCCATAAAACAAACAAAACAAGCCCTTGCAAATTAATAATAATTATTTTAAAGACGCATAGACCTATTATACAGACACTTCATTTTTAATGGTATTTTATTATTTTGATTGCATTTAATATACTTTAAAGAAAGCACTTTCATTGGGTTTGTAAAAGCTGTTTTTATGAAGTTTTTGTTGCATTTACAGTTTTGACCAGCAAGTGTCACCAGCGTGTGGTGTTTCGAGCGCTTTGAAACACTGATTCATTTTGCGAAGAAATTGGTTCAATTGATACGAAGCTTCGAAATGGTTCGTTTCTTAGTTGGGGACACTTCATTTCCAGCGATATCGTTTACTTGATTGCAAAGATACTATTTAAACTGAGCTGGATGTTGACATCACTGAATTCAATGATGAACTGTCTTTAACTGAAAAATGAGTGTCTACTATAGTCATTTTGCATTATTGACACACTATTTTCCTAATTAATGCTGTTCAGTTGCTTTGCCACAATCTGTATTGTTAAAAGAATGGTTCGTTTCTCCCATCACTAGCAAAAACAAGACAGATAAACATGGAATACGCTCAGTGGTGTCCACATACAGCTGAACAAGACTTCGCGATCTGAGTGTGTTTGTGTGCAGCATTTATAGTCCTCCAGACAGGAAACAAGAGTGTATGCAATTAGTCCCTGGGCATGGGGTGTTATGGGAAATGGAGACCAAGAAACAGTGGAAAAGGTCTGAGATGGAGTGCCCTCTAGAGGAGCTCATGGGCACTCCAGCTGGACATCGTGACATTACCATGTTTGGAAATGACAATATATCCTAAATATTGACCTAATAAATCAACAATCAAATTTAAATTCTACACATTTCTATATATAATTTACAGCTCAAAGTGATTTCGAGGGAAAACCAGGAAATAGTCAGGAGACGACAATACTGGCTGTAGAAGACTTTATTTGAGCTGATGTTACGTTTCCATGTGTTTGTGTTAGAAAGATATGATTAATGCAAAACATAAACCACACCAGCTATATATGAGTCTCTTAAAAGACACATATAATCTTATGAAATTAGACATCCTAAAGAATATTAAACATTGGTGTTAAGAGCACATTATGTCATGATAATTAAAATACAGAAATACAACAGATTTTTGCCACTTTTAAAACACAACAAGCAGATTTACTCAGAACTTACTAAAGAACAAATGAAACATAAAAGAAAATCATAATAACAATAAAGTATGAAAACTGTTAATGCAAGTAAACACAAACATGCACATGTTTTTTACACTTAATATCTGCTGCAGATGAAGTTGAGTTTGTGAGTTTCAGGAAGGCTTATCCAGCACTGACCTCCTCCAGACTGAACTGCTCCTTTTCTCTTCTCAAGGCTGCAGTTTTCCTGTTTCAACTGATCAAAAACAACATGCAGAACAAACACTGTGGATGAATTTGTCATCTCAGAGATGTAACTTTAAGAGATCTGGAGGTGATGATGGATTGTGTGTGTTTTGTGAGGATCTACTCACCTTCATGACACACAAAAGGATATTGATTGGTGCAAGAGACATCAAACCATTGTCCCTGAGAGTCGTGTTTGACCACTGCACAGTTTTCACCTCCTCCACTATTATCAGGTTGACCAGTGTCCCAGTATCTGAATGAGGAGTCATTCTGATCTGACCACTGCCATGAGTCTCTGACTCTGAACAGATTGATCCAGACTTGTGATTTAGGTGAATTGGTTTTTCCGACCATGATATTAATGAGCTGCTCAACCTGTTGATTCTCATTCTGGTTTCTTACACTGACCAGATCAGTGTGATTCTGTCTGCAGTAACTCTGAGCGTCTCTCCAATTCATCGTCTGATTGACAAAGACGAGTCCTGTATTCGCTTTAAGAAAAACAAATGAGAAAAGATTAATGAATCAGTTTGTACATTGTTCTTATGCTGCTTTATGGTTTGGATGTTAACAGGAGCAGTGGCAGAATCATCAGAAACACATCATTCAAAGACTTGAGCTGCTTCTACAGCTGGTGATATATTGAATATTCACAATATAAGATATTTTAAAGTTATACCATTGTCTATCTAAATTCTCAATTCTGATTGGCTGGAATGAGATCCATATGGATCACTGTCTAAGATATTTTAGGCTCTTTAATTGCAAGTTTCCTTTACCACATAGTGTGACAACAAAAGATCAAAGTTTGTCCAGTGAAAAGTCTTTTGTTTAGGACAATACAGAAATTGTCTGAAATAGCACCGAAAAGTGTGACAAATATGCACAGTCCCCTCTATACTCAAAATCAAATTAAAAAGTAATAGTGTTCAGTATTGCATTAAAACTAGGGTGACCATACGTCCTCTTTTTCCCGGACATGTCCTCTTTTTGGACCTTGAAAAATGCGTCCGGCTGGGATTTCTAAATCGCCCAAAATGTCAGGGATTCGGCTTTACAGTCGCTATTCATTGTCTGCGTTTTAGTTTTAGAGCCCTGAAGAAGACTGTGTCCAGTCCCGCCCACTCCCGCAAACATTCTAACATTGCATATAATTTTCGTGCATCAGTGGGCCGCTATCAATATGCAGAGAATATAATCTCTTTTGAATGAGCGCTCGCTGTTCACTTTCATCACATGTGCTCTAAAGAAAATCATATATTTGTCAATAGGCTCAGGATCTGTTGAGCAGCAACATGTCCTCTTTTTGGACCTTGAAAAATGCGTCCGGCTGGGATTTCTAAATCGCCCAAAATGTCAGGGATTCGGCTTTACAGTCGCTATTTATTGTCTGCGTTTTAGTTTTAGAGCCCTGAAGAAGACTGTGTCCAGTCCCGCCCACTCCCGCAAACATTCTAACATTGCATATAATTTTCGTGCATCAGTGGGCCGCTATCAATATGCAGAGAATATAATCTCTTTTGAATGAGCGCTCGCTGTTCACTTTCATCACGCGTGCTCTAAGGAAAATCATATATTTGTCAATGAGCTCAGGATCTGTTGAGCAGCAAATCCTCCAGCATGGTCTGTCAGCCATCTCTCCTCTCTGATCAGTCAAATCTGACTCCTGCAGCTTGTGTTGGATGCAGGGTTGTCAAGATTTTATTATTTGTTTTTTTTTTGATGGAATTGGGCTTTTAAACTGTTGCCATGGCTTGATCACCCCCAATCCCCCCCATGTTGCATAAATTACCTTTTGACTGAAATGCTTGTATTGAAACATTTTGCATTCTACCTATGATAAAACTGTTCTAGATATTACGTTTTGTGAAGGACGGCCACTGGTAGGAAGCTATTTAGCTGTGTTTATGATAAATATGCTTAACACTGACTGTAAAATATGTATATTAGGTATGGAAATGACATATTTTGAGTTTTGATATTTGAGATTTCGCTACTTTGGGCGCTTTCGGCATTAATTTAACCACCAACCAACCACTCCCCAGCCCCCCGCCCCGCCCCGCCCACTGTCCTCTATTTGGAAAACTAAAATATGGTCACCCTAATTAAAATTTGGTATATGGTGAATGCATAAATGAACTCACTGTTGTTGCAGATGAAATGTCGGGTATCAAAGCATGCCAAATCATGCCATTCTCCATTGAACATCACAGCACAATAATCTCTGCCTTCTGGTTGTCCAGTAGCCCAGTTCAGATATAGCGCAGCTTCACCTGAAGACCACTGCAATTCATCACGACTCGTCTTCTGCAGACCAATCCAGACAAACTGAACACCTCCATCATTCACACTCTTCTTCAGCTCGACACATTCAGTTACGGAGCAGAGAACTGTGAAAGAGAGGCTTTGCTTTAATGATCTTCATAACAGGATCAAACCTAATGAAACTATAAACCATAAATAAAACCACAAACACACTCACCAATGAGAAGAAGAATGAAATATAGAGTTTGGTCCATTTCTGAGGAAGAAAAAATTAAGAGACTACAACATGACATAATTAAATAAATAAATAAATAAAAATAAATAAATGAATAAAATTAAATAAACTAAAAAATATATAAAATAGCAGCAGAGTGGAATTCGCATTCATTCAGATAATATTAACATCTCAAAGTCAAGTTTTAGTTAAATAATGAAAATGTGAGTTGTTCTTACTTTTGAGGCCGTGTTTCTGTCCTGAGTCTGATGTTTCTGTCTGCAGCTTCAGACTGTGTGATTATCATATCTGCTCTCATCTGTCATTCAACACGTCACATAATTTTGTTTATGACTCTAAAACAAAAGCCCTATTTAAGTTTTCTTCTTCATTCATGTGTATGTCCACATGTTTCTCTGTATTTTTGCTTTAATTTGATGAAAGTGTGTTTTAACATAAGTTAAAATACCAGGACATAATGTGAAATTGATTTAAATACAGAAACATTAAATAATAGAAATTGTGAAATTATAAATTAAGAAACATACACACTGTAATGACAAACAGCAGAGTTTAAAGGGATAGTTTACCCAAAGAAGAAAATTATGTCATCATTTACTCTGCCTTGTTTCGTGAAGAGTGTTCGGGTATAGTATTTCTTGTCTATACTTTAGAAGTCAATGAGGGTTTGAGGCTGTATTTTCGTGCCATCAGCCAATCAGTGGTAAAATGAAGTGAAATGATGCAAGACGTCCAGGAGTTTGTTTAATCATAATCATACTTAATCATACTTAAACATAATCATCTCAAAAATAAAGAGTAAAATATACATACCTGACATTACAAAGATACATAGTGTGGAGATTTACACATAATTTTTATTTTTTTTTTTCTTTTTAAATTTAAATGTTACTTCCTCTATATTTGTGTATTTGTCCACATATCTTACTCTTGACTGTAACTGCTGTGTTTATAATCAGGCCTCAAAGTAGGAAATAGTATGTGCCGATATTCCCCTCATTTGCTTTTTGACGTCAATCAGTTAGTATCAGTATCAGCAAAACACGCTGTATTAAATTTACACTTTCTCAAGCACATACTATATATCAGCACACACAGCTAATGTTCTTATGGTCACATTTCCTCAATAAAAATGAATCTGAAAGCATCAGTTAACTGTCCAAGCATTGAAGGGATGTGATGTTCATTGTGAAGCTGGAATGGCCTGTTTGATTCTATCAATGCACAGCAAACCACATATTCAAACGCTGTGTTTATCATCACAGGTGACTTCAACCGTTGTAATTTACCAAATGTGCTTCCAACATACAAACAACAAAACATTTTAGACCAGGTCTACAGTATGTAAGGCCACTTTGATCTCCTCATGGAGCCAAAACTTCACGAACAAAACAGATGCCATGCAACAGAACAATAAACTTTCTAATCTGAAGATAAGGTCTACAATTTGTTTAACTGTCCCTTCACCCATCCTTAAGCCCCCTCCTGGACATATGGCCCAGGGGTCTCATTTATAAATGTTGCGTACACACAAAATGGGCATAGAAATATGCATATGCAATTTTCCACACATATATCTGGATTTATAAAATATAAACTTGGCGTAAATATGTAGGCACCATGCGGATATTGTAGACCATGCGTTCAAACTATTTTTCCTGGAGTGAGAAAAGTAATGAAGTAAACACTGATTTTAAACTCTGTTTTCATGTCGATACACACATTTACATTAAATATTCCACTCTCATTAATGGAGATAAACACTGAAATTAGGCTACATACACTCTAAAAAATGCTGGGTTAAACATGACCCAGCGCTGGGTTAAAAAGGGACAAACCCAGCTATTGGGTTGTTTTGACCCAGCGGTTGGGTTGTTTTGAGTCAAAACGTGACGCGGTCTTTTCGCGTGATGGAAAAGCCTGATGCTTTGCATAAAATAAACGATTTTATTCATAAAGATACAGAATATAATACTTTGTTTGGATGTTAAAACATGTCCTCAGAGCTGTTTATTGTTTGTTTATTGGCAGGTTATGGAGTCACAGCATGTTTCGGCTACACTCTAAAAAATGCTGGGTTGTTTCAACCCAACTTTGGGTCAAATATGGACTAACCCAACCGTTGGGTTACGTTTTTACATTCAATTTTTAACCCAGAAGTTGGGTTAGTCCAAATTTGACCCAAAGTTGGGTTGAAATAACCCAGCATTTTTTAGTGTGTAGAGTGAAACGCTGGGCGCCGGTCCGTTAGCAGTTCCCCGCTGAACACGACTCCAGCTTGGGCACGAGAACCAGCGCCGTTACGATGGAAACAGAACAACAGAGACTGGTCGATTACACGTGAATTACTTATGTTTAATGTTGAATTTTTGTTCTAATGTTTGTTAAACGAGTTTAAATATAGGCAATATGTACAGCCTATTAAAAATGATATAAACAATGCTTTAAATTATAAATAAAGGAAGTTATCATGCAAACCAGTGGTATTATTTTAGAAAAGTTTAGAGGATTTAAGTTAATCTGTAAGCCTTACTTAATGTATGAAGTAAAAAATAAGCTAGTAATATAGTAAAAATTAATAAACCCATTAGCTGGGTTAAATCAACCCATTATGCTTGGTTAAATAACCCAATTTGCTGGGTAAATTTAACCCAAGATGGGTTATGTCCTATATTTACCCATCCCTTGGGTTAATAACAACCCAAATTGGGTTGTTTTTAACCCAGTGTTTTTTAGAGTGTATGTTCTAATGACAGTGAGGAGTGCTATAGGTGCACAATAATTCATCTTTAAATTAAACTGCATATTTCAGACCAGGAAAGTTCCCTAGTTCACTTGCTTTGGACCGGACCAAATACAATGTTGATTTTTTTGGTTTGGTGTGGTTCACTTTCACACTGCCCTTTTTGCAAGTGAACCAGAAATTGTAAACAAAACCACATGTGTGCTTAAGGTCATCCATTCATTGGTTCATCCATTCAACCGTACCAGAGTTTGTTTGGAAGCGGACCGAGACCACCTCTTCAGCTGGGTCTCGGTACAGTTGTTTGGTGAGCACCCGAGTGCGACTGCTGTATTCACACCTGCCCAAAAGATCCACACCATGAGGGGAAATTAACTTGAGTTTGATTCAATCGAACCAAACAAGGCAGGTATGAATACACCCTTAGTGAGATCAATGATCAATGATGCGCACTTACTTAAATATTATGGCAGACACTGCTGGATTTGGTGGATGAACAGTCCATTGTCCGGTTTGAATAATAGCTACTGTACAATCACACCATGTTAAACATGATGTCACGTGGATGGAAATATGCATGGAAATAATATGCAGATGAGGTTATGCATAGTAAAACTAGGCATTGTAAGCTCCATATATGGTGATTTTGGGGAGGAGATGGGGTGGAGATGCACATACGCACAATCTTCCCCTGACTGGAATTTATAAAGGGACTTTTGCACAGGTGCTGGCGTAAAATCTAGCTTTTGTGCATACATAAACTTTTAGGATGAAATCTATGGAGAGTTTTATAATACAGAACCTAGTTACTGACACTGTAGAAATATGGCATTAATGATATTTATTATTAATGTCACGAAAATTATAGGCTACTTATAGCCTGTTAAATATTGGGTAAAGTAAAGGCAATAAGTCACTTTTATAAAGGTTTGCTACTACTATATTTAACTCTGGATTCAAGAGTTAGCTTTTCATTAGGGCAACTAGTTCTAAAAAACTTTATTTGCAGAAAAATATGAATTCAATAATTAAGAGCCTGCAATATAATGGAATATTAATATTGTTAAATGCATTTTATTCAAAAATATAATTTGTTTCCGTCTGTTGTTTATTAATAAATTATTTATTTATTCCAACTGCCCTAATCCCAGCAAGACATTTATGGGGGACTGTGTGGGCCAGATGGGCTGAATTTTAGCACCAGTCCAGCCCTGATGATTCTCCTCTTCTAGGGCCAGAAAGAAGACCTTCTAATAATAAAACTATTTAAAGTAAACTGTATATGCTCAAAAGTTGTTGTTGTTCCTGGAAACCTGTTTGCTTTGACTTCATATATCTGGTGTTAATGCATTTATTATTTTAATGTGTTGTAGCCTGGAATATTTAGTGTGCATACTCATTGTATCTCTGTGTGTTGGAGATTTTATTTAATAAAAAAATTAAAATAATAATAATACTAATAATAAATAAATCAACTAATTATTCCTGTGGTAGAAAACGTTGTGGCACCAAGATAGGCTACTATGAAGGGGGGTCCTTGGGATTGCTATAGCCCCAGGGCCCTATGTGTTCTTAATCCGGGCCTGTCCATGTTCTGACATCATACCTGCACTCTATTACTTTCGCTTTTGAAAGCTGTATGTCAGACTATGCCAATGAGAGTGTTTGGGGCGGGCCGTGTTTGACCTGGAGCCATAATGTTGTTTGGAGCACATCTGTACAAATTAAGATTTTTTTTCCTATTTTTTTTGTGAACTTTAATGAATTCACAAATGTGTTAATAGTGTAAAAGTGCTGGGTTTCTGAAACGAACAAACATATCTATCTATCTATCTATCTATCTATATCTGAAGCCATCACTGGGGTACTTCCCTAAGGTACAAAAGTGGTAAAATAGATAAACCTTATTTTGCCTATTAGTTCTTTAGTACCAAGGGTACATGTAAAACTGATTTAATGAAATATCCTTTGCTTTGTATATGCAAATATACAAAAAAAACACAACCTGGTCTCATAAAAATATGTACCTCTGGGTACTTTTCTGCAACACCATTACTGCACGTTTTGCCGCAGTTTCAAAGAGAGATATCCACTGAGTGGCGCTAAAACACGGGTTCAATGTGTGAACACTGGCACTTTTTTATTACGTTGATATAGGTACGTATTGCTGTGTTTTTATTACGTTGCTTCAGGCACGTATTGTGGCGGTTCAGAATTCAAATATCCGGGGACTGTCGCTAAAAGTTAATGCTCTATCGTATTCATGCAGGGTATGCAGGTGTATATGGGCCCGGGCAGTTTGAGGGCCCACCAGGCTGGGGGGAACTTTTAATTGAAATGAGGGAACGAATAGAGCCCTGCATGAGCTCGGCCCTTGACCAACAGCTTATGAGAATTCTCGGCCGGAGTCCGACTGGATACCGTGTCTTTTTTTCTCTCTCTCTTCCTCATTACACAGCTATTAAAATAGTTCGGTTTTGGATTTTAATGGCAAAGTGGTCATATTCCTTTTTGATTCTTTATTAAGTTAATTTATAAATATGTTTTGGAATGGAATTTTTTTATGGAACGACCAAGCGAACGCGGCAGACAGTGAGTTGAGCATTATGTTTGATCAATTTAGCCTTCTCAAACCAACACGACTTGCCTAAAATAAACAGACATAAAACACTTCATGCATGTCACAGTATTAATTTAAACATTTAACCCAGATAAATGAGCACTGTTGGGCGCATATCCAATCGTTTGTGTGGCGAATGGAAGTTAAAGCGCGCTTTGCAGGACATGGAGGAGCCAGCGTGATCACTTGCATTTTTTTTTTTATAATAGTGGAAACTTAAAAATACAACATCATTTTTACTCATAACGGTAAGAGTATACATCATTCGGAACTGCAAAGGGTCTACTTGTATTTGTGTGCACATTTACAATATCAACAAAATTTCCTTATTGTAAAATAAGGAAAACAAACAGGATGCGCTTTCTGTCGTCTTGGTCTTGAGCAGAAGCACTTCACCAGCATAATAAATATATCTATAGAATGCTTTAAATTACTATTTTAAAACAAAATAATTCAAATCAAAAACAAAAACGCTTTCATTATGTAACCCGTAAAGATGCATTTCTCCCTAAAAAAAATTTTTTTTTTGCAAATGGGCCCAGGGCTGACTCGCTACACCACTGCTCATGTTGGAAATATGCTCTACACCAAACCCTAAACCTACCCGATAGTGTTAACAAATGCAAAACTCATATAAAAACACATTTGTTGATGCAACCGTGCCATTTGAACTTCCTTATATGTGGATTTGAACTGTTTTGTCGAACCGTAGTTACACGGGATATGAACCGAAGCTCCTCACCTCTCAAGTACGTCTCCGTACTCCGTGAGCTACCAAACAAACCTACCGTCTATGAAAACCCATAGATATGAAGCTGGATATGTGTGATGCTAACATTCAAAAGCATCAGTTTTCAAATCTCCCAGCATATTAAAATTGTTTTGAAGTCATAACATAATATTCTTCAAGTAATTGTGCGAAAATTACACTTTATTAATCGAAACTCTATAAATTTGTGTGAAAAGGAATAAAAAGTGTCAAAGTTTTACTGCCTCTAGTGTTCATTTATTTTTTAAACTGCAGTGATGTGTACTTAGTGGTACGTATTTCACGTCTCGCGAAAAAGTGCTTCCAGGTACGTTTTTGCCATGAGACCAGGTAGAAAAAAACAGCACACAATGTTACTGCATGCTTATTACAGGCAAATATCAACATTAGGCTTGACAAATATTATTACAGACAAATATCAACATTACGCCCCTCACTATGGGGAACGCCTCGTCGTGACCCATGTCTGAAGCATACATTGAAAAAACACGAACAACACGTTGGCCGTCGACAGCCATGACATCACTACCGGTGCGACTACAGTATAAATAGGCGCCGGGAGAACATGTCATTCTCTTTTTCGTCTTCACTGACTGTTTTGTTTGAAGTGTGCATTTCCGTGGTAAGAGCGATCTATATTCCTATCGTTATGGCGAGCACTAGCAAAGCGTTTAGAGGGTGTGTGCATCTGCGTCGTCGTTATTTGACACCTGATGACACACACGATCTCTGCGTTGTTTGTTTGGGCAAAGAGCACGCACGCGATGTCCTTGAGGGGGCAATCCGCATTCATTGCGAGCGTTTTTCAATGAAAAGCTCCTCTCTCGTTTGTCTCTCTTTTCGAGGAAAGAGGGGCAGCCATCTGCTTCCCGCGGCTCAGGACCCACCGCTGCTGAGGCACGGGGGAGAATGGGCTCGTGGGGATCGCAGGTGGATCTGGCTGATGAGTTTAAAAAGGGGTTTTCCCTCTCGCGCTCGGCGGCTGTGGATGAGGATTCCAGCATACGAGTTATGCCAACATCGAGGCGATGTGCGAAAACGGCTATGAGAGGATGCCCCTGTAGAAAAGATGACTGGCTATCTTTCTATGGGTGAGACGTCCTCTCTTAAAACTCCCTCCTTGCCATCTCGCTTAGATGGCAGGGCATACGCAGCAGCAGGTCAGGCTGTTGCTTCGTCGCGCACGATGCGGTGCTCCAGGCATATTAGGCTGACCTGCTGGAAGAGCTGATTAAAGGCCCGATGAGGTAGCTGAGTTGCGCCGCAACACAGATCTCACTCTCCGTGCTACAAAGCATGGCGGCTATGGTAGTTATGGAGAGACATCTGTGGGTGAACCTGGCAGATATCGGGATGGAAGAGAGGGGCTTTCGTCTCGATGCTCCGATTTCGCCTTCCAAATTTTTTAGTAACCTCTGTTGAGACGGTGGTCGAGAAGTTCAGGGAGGCAAAAGCGCGCTCAGCGGCCTTAAAGCCTTCATTTCACGATGGTCCAGGTCTAAGCCCGAACAGCATAGGGGTTTTGGTCCGTCTCTGTCTGAGGAACAGAGACGGGTACAGACGTCTAGTGTTGCGGCTCGCATTCCTCCCCCGCCTGCGGGTAGGAGGAATCGCGGGTCAAAGGGAGGTAGGCAAGACCTAGGGATGTGATCCAGACAAGGCATCAGCGCTTTTGTCCAGATCAGAGTGATACTTGAGTATCTACTCGTTTTCTTACATCTGCCCTTAGCTCCTAATTCCCCTATTACCACCAGGTCTCCACCTGACCGAGGTTACGTAGGAATTTTCCTGCATTTCCGTCTCCTATGCTGGACCTATATGTTTGGTTGGTTCTATGGCTTCATAGTGACCACCTTACTGATGGTCTGGACTAGAGGCTTCGAGTCGCCTTTTGAACGGGGCTCCGGCGCGGGAACCATGGTGGGTGAGTAAGATCCATGTCTAAATATATATAATGAGCTGGTGGTTGTGTGTATAACCCTTCTGCTAGTTTCTTTGCAGTGTTTCCCGGGACCTGTGTGTTTCTGTCCCTTTCTAGGGTAGGTCCTCGATGGGCACCCCCTAAGCTG
>NW_015547671.1:517594-518687 GCF_001515605.1 Sinocyclocheilus anshuiensis | reverse complement strand
TATATATATATATATATATATATATGTATTTAATGTGCTGATGGTTATGTGTGTATAATCCTTCCATGAGAGTTCTTTGCAGTATTTTCTAGAACCTGGGTGTTTCTGTCCTTTCTAAGGTAGGTCCTCTGTGAGCACCCCTTTGCTGGATTCAGAAACCACGTGTTCGACTTGCAGTGTTACCTCACTCGTCGATATTGTGTCCAGCCGGTATGATAGCCCTGGTTCCGGCTTCATGCTTCCTGGATCATGCGGCCAGGTCATAGGCTTCTGCGGGAGCCTTCTTGACCATCAGGCCCCCGGTAACGACACTGCAAAAAATTATTGGATGTCCGAGCTGCTGAGGCATCGAGCGGGAAGTATAGCTGGCATTTGCGAGAACCTTCTTGTGTAATGCTGTCTTAGGCAGTGCTCCCGTCACCTTAGAGGATTGTATTTGAGCTTGCCTCTCCCGTTTGGCCCAGTACCTCTGGGTATCTGTGAACAGATGCCTGGAAATTTTAAATCCATGTTATAGTAAGTGCACACGCTAATTTACACAAAGGGTTGCCTATGAGCGCGCTATTCTTTCTGAATTTGGAGTTCTCCTCTCACGTGAGAGTTGAGTTCTCTGTTTTTCCCAGAGCACCTGGAACCAGCAGCATTAGGTGAACTAGGCCCTTCCTCCGCCTCTCTGATGCGCTGAGTTTTTTGGCTAGCTTGCAATACGCTTACCCTCTGATTTCTAATGATCATGCTGTGCAAGCCCTGTACTTAGCCCTCAGCTAAGTAAATTATTGCTAGCGGTTCCAGCATTGGAACATGCGGTAGGTTGAGCTCCCCTCTTGTATCCTAAAATCCATGTTAAGGGAAGTGTGCACGTGAAGGCTTTGTGCACTTTCTAAAATCCACATCGTGGTAAATTCGCACGCCAGTTCTTTTCGTTCTTTTCTAAAATCCTATATACATTTGCATTTACATTTACATTTAGTCATTTTGCAGACGCTTTTATCCAAAGCGACTTACAATTTGGGGACACATAAAGCGATTCTTCTTAAAGAGGCAAACAGATACAGGAAGTGCTTGTAATACCAAGTTTCTAGACATTGTTCAA
>NW_015547671.1:503476-516977 GCF_001515605.1 Sinocyclocheilus anshuiensis | reverse complement strand
TTGGGTATGTAGCCTAGGCCTTTGGCCGTAGGGGATAAAGTCACGGACAGCCGTCTGACGTCCCAGGGGCAACTCACCATGAAAATGGTAAAGTTGGTACTTAGTGCTCGTCATGGTTCTGGCCCGCACTCCCCTCAGCATGGCGGCGTGGGTATACCGTGCCCCATAGCGACCCCTAGAGGACGCAGTTTGAAGTTCCCTTGAAAGGGAACGCCTCAGGTTACTTATGTAACCATGGTTCCCTGTGTAGGGAACAAGACACTGCGTCCTCTAGGCTTCCTGCCATGCGTCGAACGCAAGCTTCAGACGAAGAAGTGAATGACATGTTCTCCCGGCGCCTATTTATACTGTAGTCACACCGGTAGTGACGTCATGGGCTGTCGCCGGCCAACGTGTTGTTGGTGTTTTTTCAATGTATGCTTCAGACACGGGTCACGACGAGGCATTCCCCATAGCAACCCCTAGAGGACGCAGTGTCTCGTTCCCTACTCAACCATGGTTACATAAGTAACCTGAGATGTTTCCATTGATGTATAGTTTGTTACGATAGGCCAATATTTGGCCAAGATATGAAAATCTGGAATCTGAGGGTGCAAAAAATAAATAAATCAAAATATTGACAAAATTGCCTTTAAAGTTGTCCAAATGAAATCTATAGCAATGCATATTACTAATCTAAAATTACGTTTTAATATATTTACAGTAGGAAATTTGCAAAATATCCTTATGGAATATGATATTTACTTAATATCCTAATGGTTTTTGGCATAAAAGAGAAATCGATCATTTTAACCCGTACAATGTATTTTTGGCTTTTGCTACAAATATACCCCAGTGACTTAAGACTGGTTTCGTGCTCCAGGGTCACAAATAACATCATTCAGAAATAAGATCCAGATCCAAATAAGACTTCAGATCCAGTTGTGATTGTTAACTATTATTTGTAACTCAAACAATTCTGTGTTCATGAAAGAAAATGCAGCAGGTGCAGTGAAAAGAGAGATGGGTGAGTTTGATATAGATGGAAGGGAGGAGAGACAATGTGTCACATGATGCACATTTAAATGAGTTTTCCTCCATAAAATGTACAAAGCTCAATCTCATCATCCTAAAAAGAGATACAGATGCCTTCAATGATGAAGCAATTAAAGGGCCTGTGGATCTTGCTGGGTAAAGTACAACATATATCTGTTATTTTACTAGATTAACACTAATATTAAGACTACTATTTAACGCTATCTATATATCTATCTATGATTTGCATTATGTACTTTATTTTTCTCAGCATATACAATACCATTCAGAAGTCTGGGGTTAATAAGATTTTTCATATTCTTGAAAGATGATTTTATATTTAACAAGCCTGCACGTAATTGATCAAAAATAAAGTAAAACAGTGAAATACTAATACAGTTTAAAATAGCTGTTTTTTTATGTGAATACATTTTAAAATGTAATTTATTGCTGTGATCAAAGCTGAATTTTCAGCATCATTACTCCAGTCTTCAGAGTCACATGATCCTTTTGAAATCATCCTAAAATGATGATTTGCTGCAGAAGAAACATGTCTAATTATTAGCAATGTTGAAAAAAGTAGTTTAAAGCATTTAAGAAGCATTTAATTGAAATATATGTTTTATAACATTAAAAATGGCTTTACTGCCAATTTTGACCAATTTAATGCATGATTTAATGTGTGATGAATAAAAGTATCAAGTTGTTAACAATATTACTGACCCCAATCATTTGAACAGTAAGAGGTCTTTGTAGGTCAGAAGTTTGCTTGTCTCTGGCATAGTTTTTCTCTGTGTATTTTCCCATCTACTTTATTTATCAAAGTTTATGTTAAACAGGTGCTCTTATCTGTATGTAAATGGTTTGTCAGTCTTTGTGTCTTTGGTCTGATAGGGATTCCACAGAAATATGTCCTTATCTGATTCTATTTCTAATAAAAAAGTATAAAGGATATAGCAACAGTAGAAACAACAAAATCACTATAATGAGAGTAATAATAAGGTCCAAGAACCGCCCCCCCCCCCCAGGACATCACGCACATATTTACATTACATTTACATTTAATCATTTAGCAGATGCTTTTATCCAAAGCAACTTACAAATGAGGGCAATAGAAGCAATCAAAACATCAAAAGAACAAGAATGCATAGTAACTTAAGTGTTGTGACAAGTTCTGGTTAGTCTAATGCAGTACATGTAGCAAGTTATGTAATAAATTTAAAAAAAAAGTAGAACAGAGCTAGAGCTAGTGTTATGGTGCGTTCAAGTCATGTCGGATAGATCGTATTTACGAGTTGAACGCACATGAACGCCAGCACAAAGTCGTTATTACGAGTGGGAAACTCGAAATTTTCTTTAAGCCCCGAGTTTCCGAGTTGGGGGCGTGTCAATGCGAAACATGGCGGAATCGATGGATGCAACGTCTGTAGTTGACGGTACATTTTTGTTTAAATTGATAGTTTAGTTGTCCTATAAACTTAAATTGGTCATGTTCTTGTTATGCAGCTAGTAAAAGAAGGAACACCGCCATCTTGTGCCGACTAAACTGACTTGAACGCACCTGACGTCGTAATTACGACTTGTCAACTCTTAAGCACGAACGTCCCAGGAGGACTTGAACGCAGCATTAGTGTCAGACTCTGTTCCTTGTTTTTGTGTGCGTTTTGCTCCCCATGTGTTTCCATGCCCATATTTGGTCCTTCTTGTTCATGTCCCCATTGTGTTAATTTGATTCCAGGTGTTCCCCGTTTATTTCTATTGATCCCAGGTGTGTCTCGTCATCCCCTCATCTTGTCATGTGCATAAATATTGTTCCCTGTATTCAGTTCGGGGTCCGGTATTGTTGATGTCTACTCCTTGTGCTACGTGTGATTCCCCACGATATCAATAAGTTCCTTGGCTTTGTACTCCTGGTCTCCTCGTTCCTCGCTCCGGGTTCCCGCACCGTAGCAACTTGTGACAGTTAGAGAGTGAAGTTCGTATTATTTTTTGTGATAGCTAAAAAAGAAAACAAGTAGATGGAATTGAAAAAGAATAGATAGTGCAAGTGTTATAGGGTTATCTTTATAAATATTATCTTTATAGGGTTATAAAAAAGAAAACGAGTATATAGAATAGAAACAGAATAGGGAGCGCAAGTGTTAGAGGGTCAATTGCAGATGAAAGAGATGTGTTTTTAGTCATTTCTTGAACATGGATAAGGACTCTCGGATTGAGTTGGGCAGGCCATTCCACCAGGAGGGAACATTTAATGTAAAAGTCTGTGAAAGTTATTTTGTGCTTCTTTGGGATGGCACAATAATGAGCCGTACCCTTGCAGAACGCAAGCTTCTAGAGGCACATAACTCTGAAGTAATGAATTCAGGTAAAGGGGTGCAGAGCCAGTGGTGGTTTTGTAGGCAAACATTAATGCCTTGAATTTTATGTGAGCAGCTACTGGTAGCCAGTGCAAACTGATGAACAGAGGTGTGACGTGCTCTTTTCAGCTTGTAAAAGACTAATCTTGCTGCATTGTTCTGGACAGCCTTGACAGAAAAAAAAGCTTGAACAAGGAGTTGTGAAGCAAAGAAAGGGCCTTATTTTCCTAATGTTGAATAAAGCAATTCTGCAGGACCGGGCAGTTTTAGCAATGTGGTCTGAGAAATTCAGCTGATCATCAATCATAACTCCAAGGTTCCTGGCTGTCCTTGAAGGAGTTATGGTTGATGAGCCTAACTGGATGGATACCATACCACACACATACCATGCTTACCCTTGTGTTTTTATTAATAAATGTGCATGTGTCTCAACTAGTGTGTGATGCATAAAAAACAAAAAATTGAAGGCATGCAATGTATGAACACCCCATGGCGAAGGCCAGGCCACCACCACACTTAGCCTATGTTATATATATATATATATATATATATATATATATATATATATATATATTTCATTCATTGTTAAGCTCTTAATAAATATGTGTATCTCAGCTAATATGTGAGTATCTCAGCTAATATGTGATTCATTAAAAAAGAGAGGCATGTAACCTAGCATGAGGGAATGCAGGAAGACGGCAGCAAAGGCAAGAGCCCTAGGCCCCATGTAACCCCCACCCACAACAAATCCAGACAGATTCTGAGATGCAAGGACCTACTGGGGTCCCAGTAAATCCAATCCATTCATCTTTAAATAAATGTAATTAGATTTAATATAAATCAGTGTTCACTGATTCTTGAAAAGTGGGACAAAACAGGGTGCAAAATTGAAAACAAATATGTAGCTACTGAGCTATGCTTTGATGCAACCTCCAGCTTTTGGACTGTGTAGTATAATTTTAACTTTATATTTAACAGCAACCAAGATGTTTTTAACATTTCAAAACACATTATCATGTTAGCAGACAGATTATACTTTCACATGTGACCAACAATTCCTCAACAAATATAAAATATTGTAATGAAATATTATCAAAATATTAACCTGACGAGTTGACATATCTGACGGTAGTGACGAAAAACTAAAGTTGTAGTCATTTTAACTATCAAATACATTGAATCAATCAACTACTGTATTAAAACAAACACAACAAACAATGAGTATGTTATAGTTTATAAAGCTTTCATTCACGATTCACATTGACATATTTTGATATATCTTCGGAACACAAATGGTCTATTTTATCATCTCAGAACAGTATGTCTGCTGTGTATCTGCTATGGTAACACGGTAACTTAAAAAAAAAAAACAGTTAAATTAACAAATAAAATGTTGTTGTTGTTACCAATTTGTTGTTACCTCTATCCATTTACATTCACCAGGATCCTAATATTCAGATTTAAACATCTTAACAAATGATCCAAAAATGATCAGAACACATATGATCAGAACACCAACAAACTGTATTATGTATAGATATGTGTTATCCAGTGTTTTGTGTTCCCTCAACCCTAACTCTGCTAGAAGTGATGACTATCAATCCACAAAAGCAATATATGCTGTCAGGTCACATATTTAGTATTTATACATTATTAGAAAAATAAATAAACACAATTTTATGTTTAATATAATTAAAAATGACTTTAAAAACACAAAAATATGATGACTTCACGATGAATGTCAGCTCGATGAATGTCATTGGCCCTGAGAAAATTTTATGCTGACAAATCTTAGCATTTCTTTCACAAAACAAATGGAGTTCATGTAGTAGCCTTTTTTTTTTCTGTTGATGCTAGATGCTAATAGAACCTGCTTCAGGAGAATAAAATGATCTAAATATTTCAAATAATTTCCTCAGAAATTGGAAGATGGTGTTGACATATCATGGCTGTGACACAGGAAATATTAACATTAGGATTTAAAATATTCTAAAACTGACCAGAGCCTGTGTGACACTGATGTACTCTGCAGAGGTGAAATGTGTTAAGGGGGTCCTTTAGAGTGACAGCTGCCCCTGATATTCCCTGCATTTCAAAACACATTATCATGTTAGCAGACAGATTATACTTTCACATGTGACCAACAATTCCTCAACAAATATAAAATATTGTAATGAAATATTATCAAAATATTAACCTGACGAGTTGACATATCTGACGGTAGTGACGAAAAACTAAAGTTGTAGTCATTTTAACTATCAAATACATTGAATCAATCAACTACTGTATTAAAACAAACACAACAAACAATGAGTATGTTATAGTTTATAAAGCTTTCATTCACGATTCACATTGACATATTTTGATATATCTTCGGAACACAAATGGTCTATTTTATCATCTCAGAACAGTATGTCTGCTGTGTATCTGCTATGGTAACACGGTAACTTAAAAAAAAAAAACAGTTAAATTAACAAATAAAATGTTGTTGTTGTTACCAATTTGTTGTTACCTCTATCCATTTACATTCACCAGGATCCTAATATTCAGATTTAAACATCTTAACAAATGATCCAAAAATGATCAGAACACATATGATCAGAACACCAACAAACTGTATTATGTATAGATATGTGTTATCCAGTGTTTTGTGTTCCCTCAACCCTAACTCTGCTAGAAGTGATGACTATCAATCCACAAAAGCAATATATGCTGTCAGGTCACATATTTAGTATTTATACATTATTAGAAAAATAAATAAACACAATTTTATGTTTAATATAATTAAAAATGACTTTAAAAACACAAAAATATGATGACTTCACGATGAATGTCAGCTCGATGAATGTCATTGGCCCTGAGAAAATTTTATGCTGACAAATCTTAGCATTTCTTTCACAAAACAAATGGAGTTCATGTAGTAGCCTTTTTTTTTTCTGTTGATGCTAGATGCTAATAGAACCTGCTTCAGGAGAATAAAATGATCTAAATATTTCAAATAATTTCCTCAGAAATTGGAAGATGGTGTTGACATATCATGGCTGTGACACAGGAAATATTAACATTAGGATTTAAAATATTCTAAAACTGACCAGAGCCTGTGTGACACTGATGTACTCTGCAGAGGTGAAATGTGTTAAGGGGGTCCTTTAGAGTGACAGCTGCCCCTGATATTCCCTGATTTTATTACATTTTAATGAATGTCTGACGGTGTTGACAAAAAGTGGGGACACAGCTTTGAAACCTTATGAAACACGCATGTGTCACTGAAAAACAACTTTGCTTTGGTATGAGATATTACTAAGTGTTGCTTTTGATAAAAACAAGCTCTTTTTCATCATTATATAACATTTTTATCAATTTTATAGCATATGAATGATTGGACCCTTCTCTGTGGACACACTGTTTTAGATGTAGTGAGAAGACAATAAACTGTAAACAAAATTCTGTAGTTTTTACAAAATAATTTTGGCAGCTGTGGTTGTCAGAATAATTTTGTAAAAAATACAGAAAAACTGTAAACACATTTACTTATAAAAACTGTAAAATTAACAGCATTTTACTGTAAAATTACATGAAATGTCTGGTTAGATATTTTACAGTTTGTCCCTGTATATAGTACGGGAACTTACTGTTAACCTATTAACAGTTTTTTTTTTCCGTAGCGTTTTTACAAAATTTTACTCTTAAAATGACACTTATTTTTTACAGTGATGTCATAGATTTGATATAATAATGATCAAATTAAACTGAAGGGGATAATTGTGTTAAATACATTCTATTATTAATCCCCTATAGCATTTACAATTGAAAAGATTTTAATTTTTAAACCTAATAGCAGTTACAATTGCTGCACATGTTTTGTCCCATGTCTTAAGAATCAGTGTGTCACCTCTTCCCAATCTCCCTTCCTCCCCACCTCCACCCCATCATATGTGGATTGGAGTTGTGGAGGAGGAGTTGGAGGAGTCGTGGTTGGTTTCAAAACAAAAAAAAAGGTTAGTAGATTCATGATTGCTGGAAAGAGATGAGGAATGACCAAGACATGTGCAAGTCTAGCATACCGTTTTGGACAGAAATGGACAGGTTTTCCATGTAACCTATTAGTAGGTTTTTCCAAGACACAATATGTATGGTTTTCCTTGATTTCCAGTTCATGAGGACAGTTTTCTTGACAATAGCACCACAAGGAGTAATTGACTGTATGTGTTTCCAGAATTTTTAAATTAGGGTGCAATGGCAAATGGCGTGACCATATGTGCCTGGGTTATTTTGTGTGCAATGTGAACAGGTTTCTGAAGTAAATCCCATTTTAATTTGAGTTTAATTTCAAACAGTCCGCCCATTGCAGATGTTTAATGTGTCAGTAGTTTCCTCTGACACAAATCAATGTTTACTGATGTAGTGAATCGCTTGTTTCCACAGGGTTTTTATGGATTGAAGTAATGGCGAATGGACAAGAAGGTAAGAATCCTTCAGTTTACTGACACATTTGTTCTGTTTTGTCTGCTTGAACTGGCACATATAAAAGTACTTGGAAATTTAGTCCTTCTGTAAAGCTCTGTTGCAGTTTGATGTCCTTTTTTTTTATAGTCCCTGAGACCATAGTGTCACAAAATGTTTTTTTCTTTCTTTCTTTCTTTCTTTCTTTCTTTCTTTCTTTCTTTCTTTCTCATTCTTTATTTCTTTCTTTTCTTTCTTTTCATTCATTCATAGGCAATTTTGCCCCTGAAAAACTGATCTTTCAGAACAATTCCATTCATTCATTTATTCATTCGTTCGTTCATTCGTGCATTCGTTCATTCATTCATTCGTTCATTCATTCATTCATTTACAGGCAATTTTGCCCCTGAAAAACTGATCTTTCAGAACAATTCCATTCATTCATTCATTCATTCATTCATTCGTTCGTTCATTCAAACCTCATAAATCGCATTGTGCATCCACTTATTCTTTCTTTCTTTCTTTCTTTCTTTCTTTTTTCGACCTTGTCATGTTTGATCAAAATGTCATAATTGGTTCTTGTGGTGAAACAACAGACTTCTTCTCTCTGGTGATGAACTGTGTATATGATTCTCCAATTATTTAGAGCACTAACATTTTAATTACATGTAAACATCAAATCAACATCTGATGCATTGTACCCTACATTCATTTTTTATTTTTTTTCAATAGTCTGTTTCACTCAAATGTCCATCACAATAGAAAAGAGATGTTACTTCCAGTTCATTGCAACTTGAAATTCTTGTCCAATCCTTAAATCAGATTATAACGATTTCTGTATAATTTAACATAGCAAACCAATCACAATATAGATTATAATTATAACAAATGTTGAATATCTGATCAAATAAATGATGCTCACTGTAGGATCATTCTAATGCCCCTTCATTGCAAATATCTGACATTTGTTTGCGACCCTTCATTTTATGCCCCTGTGGTAGGCATGTTGCTGATGATGAGTAATAAAGATGAATTTGGTAAAAGTCCTGTGCAAAACCTAACACTTAATGACAATAAAAAGATGGTGATTCTTATTGGCCTTTATCTCTGAAACATTTTTCAGAGAACGCAGCACTATGGGGTAAAACTAGTCAGTCTTCGACTTTTGGCTCTGGACCTGAATTGGCTCTTGATGGATTGTCAAACACCTATACCCACACTAACACTGAGACCAACCCGTGGTGGAGAGTGGATCTACTGAAGGTGTACAGAGTGAACAGAGTCACCATCACTAATAGACCGAACCTTGCTTATAGGATTATCGGGGCGGTAATTCATATCGGGAACTTCCCTGACATTTACAACAACAGAATGTGAGGACATTTCTTTGACTGTCTTGGTTAATATGACTGCAGATGAAGAGAAACGTATAACAGATGATCTTTCTGTCTGTAGATGCGGTGTAATTTCTACTCTTGCGGGAGGTGCTACAGCCAATTTCTCATGCGGTGGGATGGAGGGACGTTATATGATTGTTCATATTCCTGGATTTCAGAAGATTCTTAGTCTTAGTGAAGTTGGCGTTTATGGGTATTTGGCAGGTAATTAATTGTTGAAGAGCACTTTTCAACAGTGAATGTAATATACTTAAAAATATGTCCAGTAAAGACATCGTTTGCCAAAAATCTAAACAGTCATGCTTTGTTCATGCTCATATTAGCATGACTTCATTCATTAAAATACACCAGTAGTACTAATCCCTTTCATTGTACTGATTATGCTGTATCATGTATGCTGTATATGATTTTTAAAACAATTCACATTTGAAAAAGGTATCTGCCAACAAGTGATGAGTTTATCAAGTCAAACATAAAAGAGATAAACTCCTCTACGTATTACTCACTTTCAGAGTTTATAATCAAGTTCTTGCAAACTATTCTAACTCAAACTTTCAGGGAATTTTTTAAAGGGTTAGTTCACCCTAAAATAACAATTCTTTTATCATTTACTCACCTTTGTGTCTTTCCAAACCCAAAAGACATTGGTTCATCTTCGAAAAACAAATGAAGATATTTTTAATTAATTCTGATTGATTTCTGTGCCCCCATTGACAGTCCACACAACTACCACTGTCGCTTCAAAAAGTTCATAAAGAAATCAAAAAACTAATCACGACAGAATTTTCATTTTTGGGTGAATTAACCCATTAAAGTAAAGACTGAAAGAATTGTTGAAGCTTAATGGTGGCGATGTTGAAGTCATGACCCTTTATAGGCTACGGTTAATTTTTTATTTTAATTGTGTTTAGGCTTCAAAATAGTTTTTTACATCTGCCGATAGTGTTTAAGCTCCAAAATAGTTTTTTTTTTTTTTTTTACTTCTGCCGATTGTGTTTAGGCTTCAAAACTGTTTTTTGTTTTTTTTTTTACTTCTGCCTATTGTGTTTAGGATTCAAAATAGTTTTATACTTCTGCCGATAGTGTTTAAGCTTCAGAATAGTTTTTATTTATTTATTTATTTTTACTTCTGCCTATTGTGTTTAGGATTCAGAATAGTTTTATTCTTCTGCCGATTGTGTTAAGGCTTCAAAACTGTTTTTTTTTTTAATTCTGCCGATTGTGTTTAAGCTTCAAAATAGTTTATTTATTTATTTATTTATTTATTTTTTACTTCTGCCGATTGTGTTTAGGATTCAAAATATTATTATTTTTTTTTTATTCTGCCAATTGTGTTTAGACTTCAAAATTTGTGTTTATTCATGAAGATTATCATGACCAACAAAGTGTGTCAGAATCATGAACATGTGTTGGTCACAGAGCTTGTTTTCTGCAATACAAAAGCCAGTGGCGGGTGGCAGGCCGAGGGGCTCGTATCAAGCGTGATCATATAATGCTGGCCAGCACAAGACGTAGGAAAAATCAATGCAGTAAAGAAATGCATCAACTGTGTTACAAAACATACTTTTCATTCCAATTGAAAGTTCTTGAAGATGGAGAGATGGGTAGTTGTTGACGAGGTTATTAGTGTGGTCCCAGGTTGTTGATGATCTAACGGTGTAATTATTGTGAATATAGTTGTGAGGGCATCGTTAGACACAACGTCACTGTGTTTATAATTCCGTTTGTTGACAGTAGTTGATTAAATTACTCACTTAACCTCAAGTCATTGTTATAATCTTCCCAACCACTTAATGCACAAGTTTGTGCTTTAGAATGTATCTTTTTTTTTCTTCTTTTACATAAATTTAATTAGGAAATTTGGCAGTGGATGGAGCCACTACACAGTCATCAACAATTACAGGCTGGTTTGCTGAAAAGGCCATCGACAGTAATCGAGGTCTCCAGCAGAATACAGCATGCTCATCGACCCTTAATGAGACTAACCCATGGTAGAGGCTGGATCTCCGTGATGTGTACCCAATTAGTGAAGTGGTCATCACTAACAGAAACGACTGCTGTGCCGAACAAATAAACGGAGCGGGGATTCGCATCGGGAACTCTTTGGAGATCAACGGCAACAACAATCCCATGTGAGACCCTTGAGTTTGAAAAAATGTGAGACATCGGGCACAAATGTGAAGGATTCATTCAGATATGACAGTATTTTTATATTCTTTCTCTCTGTGTGTAGATGTGCTGTTATTCCTGCTATTCCAGCAGGTGAGTCCTACAGCTACTCATGCGCTGGGATAGAGGGACGTTACGTGAATCTAATCATTCCTGGAGACATGAAGACACTCACTCTGTGTGAGGTGGAGGTCTATGAAGGAGGTTTGACAATGTCACATGCTTTTTGTCAACAAAACAGTGAGGAGCATTAATACGTTTTTAACGAAAGCAACCTCTACTAATTCATATTACATGTATCGTTGTTTAGTTCCCGTTTTAAAAAGATCATTTGTAAAGATGCAGTTTAACTCCAGAGCTGATTTAACTGACCCTTCAGTGAGAGAAAATGTTCTTAAACAGGTAAGAGAAAGAAAAACATTCAACTGGCATGATTACTGTTAATTAGCAGCAGCTCTCATCTGGTTTCCCTCTTTTTAAAAACTGACCTCATAGCCCCAAAGTTGAGATGCGCTTGAAATTCAATGAAACCCTTAAATGTCTTTGTGGACATTTTAAGGTTTGTTGTGCATTTGGAGATGTACATGAAACCTTCATTCTTACAGAAGCTTTCAGTGATCAAAAATCAAAGTTATTTCAGAAAATTCCCCAAATACTTATTAATAAGTTGATATTGCTCCAGAGCTGCTTCATGAGGAATATAATGACTTTGTTTTAAACAGGGTTTACAGTGGTATGATCAACGTTTCTATGAAACATGCAGATTTAAGTGTATTGTTACATTCCAATCTAAATGTGTTATTTTCAGTTGGGATCTGCTCTGGCTGATAGAGGACTCACAAACGTGACTCTACGTTGGTCTCAGACCCCTAAGCGGGTGATCCAGAAGGTGAATGCTGGTAAAAGTAAGTCTGTTCTCACAACTGTACAATAAGACATGAAATAAGCTGCACAAATAGGAATGATTCTAAACTTGCTATGAGATATAATAAGCAAATATTTTATCTGCAGGTCACTGTGGCAATGGAAAATAACATACTGGAAATCAAGACTGCCTTTATTTCACTAAATGTACTTTTGTTAAGATGGTAATTCTGATTCTAAATGCATTGCCCGAAATTTCTTTATAATTATGCTTAACAATGAAAATATTATTTAATTCATTTCTGCTTAGTTTCCTTTTGGTGATTACTCACATATTTATAAGAATTATAATGCATCGTGTGTAACTGTGTATTGTTAACAAATAGAGACAGATAGTAATAAACGTAATGAAAATAATTATAGATATAATATAGAGCTAGTACAATATACAAGCTAGCATCTAAAAAGATATTCTTCCCCATTGAACTCTTAGCCTAAATCTACTAAGATTAACATCAGTGTTCCTCCGCCGAGTGACGATGTAGATCTCTTACAAACACATACAGTAATATTCTGCCAGATACCTTGGAACGACTATTCTATTATTTCCAATACTCTAACAAATGACGTTTGTGCAGTGCAAATTAACCAAAGGTCAAGGTTAATCAGTGCAATGCCACAATTTTATAGAAATTAAGCCACTAATTTCAAAAATACAAATATACACAGCAAAAATTAATAATTGTTTATCAATTAAACAACAATAAAAAAAAGAAAAAAACGTTAAAGTTAATGAGTCCATACTAACATTCAAACCTAAATAGCGAACTGTTCTGTCATTTACAGTGTAGGTCAAAAACACAAACGAAGGTCTACATTTCAGTGTCACTCCATATTAAACTCAAATGTAAATTAATTTAATTAAATATAAATTAATTTAATCTTGCAATGCAGTGCATGAATCCTGGATGTTGTCATCTGCCATCGTGGCAAATGAAAGCAAAAAAAAAAAAACGAAGTAAAGTAAAATAGGAATCGTATGTTGTACTGACCAATGTTTAGTTAGTATAGTTCGTTTACACAAGAGTTCTAGTAGCTAAAAAGCACTGTAGGGATTACTTGATCATTTACTTTTGATTTACACTTGACTTAGTATAGCCTAGCTACTCAGAATTACTGACTCCAAGTTGTGGCATATATAAATTATGCAGTTGCTATATTTTACTGTTTTGCTCTTGGTTTCTTTATATATATATA
>NW_015547671.1:490712-503292 GCF_001515605.1 Sinocyclocheilus anshuiensis | reverse complement strand
TATATATATTATTTCCCAATTTTATTTGCTGTCTTGTAGTAGCACAACAAAAATAGCAAAGACAATTGGTATTGTCACAATTAATACAAATAAATAAAATTGAATTGTTACCATTGTTGTGTTTTGCAAGGTGTTTTTGAAGTCTGTGTGTGACTTAAGCATGGTCGATTTGAAGATATTGCCACAAATAAGGAAAGGAAAGGACGTGTGGCCAAGTATGGTCTCCCATACTCTGAATTGTGCTCTGCATTTCACCCATCCAAGTGCACACACACCGCATTGAGTAGTGAACACACAGCCAGAGTAGTGGCCAGCCATTGTTTCTGCGGCACCCGGGGAGCAGTTGGTGCCTTGCCCAAGAGTGTCATTAGGCGTGGTATTGAAGGTGGAAGAGAGTGCAGGTCATTCACTCCACCCACCTACAATCCCCTGCTGGTATCGAGACTTTGGGTTACAAGTCAGAATCTCTAACCATTAGGCCTAAACCTAGATCTCTCTAGTCTGTGTCTGCACTCTCTTTTATACAGTTTTTCCCCAAGGTGTGTTCAATACATTTCCTATATAATCGTTATCGTTTACCTTGCATCCAGTCTGCTTTCAGGAAGCAGACAAGAGGCCTCCATTCACGTTAAGGAAGAGGCCTCATCATATCTTTTTTGTCTAGTGTCAAAAGAGGATGTGCAGCTTCAGCACAAAATGTATGTCTGCACATTCCATTCTAATGCAGGCCTCTACACACACAGGCAAATACATGATTATAATAGTGGAATAACTTGATACATAAATGGCTATATTCACATTGATTATTCTTGATTAATTCACATCTTGATCAATAAAAATCTTTTACAACAGTCAGTGCTATTGAATGACTGAGCTCCAAAAAAAAAAAAAAGATAAATAATAATGAGGCTTTGACAGTAACAGATTTGAAAAACCAAAATGCATAAATAAAGTGAATGTACAGACACCTGCATGACTCTATACTATACACTATAATACAGTATAAGTCAATTCTTCGACATTTACCTCTATAAGAACATCAGCTCATATCATGGTTTTGATATTTGCCTGTTTGGGATCAAACACAATATGTTATACTCAATCTTCACTTCTGCCTTAAGAATAAACCAGATGTATTTCTTCTGAGACACAACGGATATACTTGTCAAGAGCTGCTGCTCACAGAATCGCATTCAATAATTTCTAAAGGTGATTTCTAAACATGAAAGTCTTCAAACATAAGAGAAAATGATGAGTAAATATGATGCCCTTATGACCCCTCACAGAATTAAATTGGCAGATGAATGTTTCATAATTCTGCGGTTACTAAATGACACAAAGTACATGTTGAATGAGTTTGTTAACCAATGAGGCTTTTAAAATGGAGCAAACAGACCCACATCAACAAGAAACACAAAAAAAAACCAACAAATTTGTATCACTGCAGGAGTGACGTAAACCCAACCACACCACTACTGTAGACGCCCATTTAACCACATTCATCACACGATGCTGAATCTCTTCTGAATGAACCGAGACCAGATCCACATGATTCTGTCTGCAGTATCTCAGAGCTTCAGACCACGTCAGATTCTCTCTGATCACAATCAGTTTATCTGGAAACCAAACAAACCACAAGCAGGAACGGAGATGTTTTGTTGTGAGGACTTTAGGGGTTTACTAGGGAGCCCCAATCATCTCTGATTTGAGAAAACGGCAATGAAATTTGGCTTGTGGATTTTGCATACAAGTATATAAGTAGGGTTGAGTATCGTTTGAATTTTATTGATTCCGATTCTGCTTATCGATTCCAGTCCTTATTGATTCCTAGTTTCGATTCCAATAAGATAAAAAAATCCATAAAAAAAAGAAGTCAAACATTTAGATGTCAAACATTTATTATGTGCCTTTTTCCAACACATTCTGTTGGAGCTGAATAACATGAGCAAAAATTCCAGAATCGGATACTTAAGGTCAGGAATCGGATACTTGTTGTAAAATTAAAATTTCGATTCCTGTGTGCACTTTTTCTTTCTTCATCTGTGAGGACCTGACCTAGCGATCTGCCAGGACCTTGCTCGCTAATCTAAGTGCTCCAAAGTTTGGCTACACTTGCGATCAGAAGCCAAAAAAGCTAAGTATAATATCAGTGATAAGCTAATCATGTTTCAAGAGAGGTGTCACCACCAACATGACAAAGCACTTTAATTTAATAGATTGTTAAAGATTGCGAACACGATTCAAACACCAACGTGATTATATTCCTAAATTACAATGATGCATCTGTTTCATTCCTCAACCTTTGAACATGTGCGATCACAACATTGTGATCACTTGGTTCATCCGTGCCAAGTACGATCACATCAGTGTGATTTGAACATTTAAATTTGCATTTGCGCTGCTGCTGACCTAAGCAGCTGCTGTCATGTACAGTAAATGAATAAAACAGCTTCACAGTCTTTCCAACTACATCAGTATCATTATTTCTGTTACAAACATTCAAATCACAGAAGTACTGGTATAAAAGTTTATAGTTCTGATATAAACTATGATGTGTACGTTAGCGATTAGAATAGAGTAAATCACCTTTTGAAAGTAATTTGACACTTCAAATGAAGATTTATCGATTATGTTGTCACGCCAGTAGGTGGCGAAAAGGGGCTGTTAAAATGTATTTGTCTTTGAATCATACGAGAGATTTTTTCAAAAACGCTGATTCTTCCAGTAAGGAAACAAGTACAAGTATATCTTGAGTGAGTCATTGAATCATTCATTCATAAATTACATGTGATTTTGATTAGTTGTCTAATTTTTTTACTTCAGAATCGTGAGAACCACAACTTCCATTGAAAAAATGGAAAAAATTTATCCAGAATCATGCAGCTCTATTTTTCACACAAACAGCTCATAGTTCAGCCAAAAATGAAAATGTGATGTTTATCTGCTTACCCCCAGGGCATCCAAGATGTAGATGTATGTAAAAAACATACACAAACAAAACCAAATTAAACCCTGCGGCTCGTGACGATACATTGATGTGTAAAGACACGAAACGATCGGTCTGTGCAAGAAACTGAACAGTATTTAAATCGTTTTTTACCTCTGATTCACCGCAATGTCCGAACTGTCTCAACAGCCGGCGCGTGAAGCGTCTTCTTCTTCTTCTTGCTTTACGGCGGATCGCAGACTTATAAGTGAATTACCGCCACCTATCTCTCAAATGGACCATTGACACTATATATATTATTTCCCAATTTTATTTGCTGTCTTGTAGTAGCACAACAAAAATAGCAAAGACAATTGGTATTGTCACAATTAATACAAATAAATAAAATTGAATTGTTACCATTGTTGTGTTTTGCAAGGTGTTTTTGAAGTCTGTGTGTGACTTAAGCATGGTCGATTTGAAGATATTGCCACAAATAAGGAAAGGAAAGGACGTGTGGCCAAGTATGGTCTCCCATACTCTGAATTGTGCTCTGCATTTCACCCATCCAAGTGCACACACACCGCATTGAGTAGTGAACACACAGCCAGAGTAGTGGCCAGCCATTGTTTCTGCGGCACCCGGGGAGCAGTTGGTGCCTTGCCCAAGAGTGTCATTAGGCGTGGTATTGAAGGTGGAAGAGAGTGCAGGTCATTCACTCCACCCACCTACAATCCCCTGCTGGTATCGAGACTTTGGGTTACAAGTCAGAATCTCTAACCATTAGGCCTAAACCTAGATCTCTCTAGTCTGTGTCTGCACTCTCTTTTATACAGTTTTTCCCCAAGGTGTGTTCAATACATTTCCTATATAATCGTTATCGTTTACCTTGCATCCAGTCTGCTTTCAGGAAGCAGACAAGAGGCCTCCATTCACGTTAAGGAAGAGGCCTCATCATATCTTTTTTGTCTAGTGTCAAAAGAGGATGTGCAGCTTCAGCACAAAATGTATGTCTGCACATTCCATTCTAATGCAGGCCTCTACACACACAGGCAAATACATGATTATAATAGTGGAATAACTTGATACATAAATGGCTATATTCACATTGATTATTCTTGATTAATTCACATCTTGATCAATAAAAATCTTTTACAACAGTCAGTGCTATTGAATGACTGAGCTCCAAAAAAAAAAAAAAGATAAATAATAATGAGGCTTTGACAGTAACAGATTTGAAAAACCAAAATGCATAAATAAAGTGAATGTACAGACACCTGCATGACTCTATACTATACACTATAATACAGTATAAGTCAATTCTTCGACATTTACCTCTATAAGAACATCAGCTCATATCATGGTTTTGATATTTGCCTGTTTGGGATCAAACACAATATGTTATACTCAATCTTCACTTCTGCCTTAAGAATAAACCAGATGTATTTCTTCTGAGACACAACGGATATACTTGTCAAGAGCTGCTGCTCACAGAATCGCATTCAATAATTTCTAAAGGTGATTTCTAAACATGAAAGTCTTCAAACATAAGAGAAAATGATGAGTAAATATGATGCCCTTATGACCCCTCACAGAATTAAATTGGCAGATGAATGTTTCATAATTCTGCGGTTACTAAATGACACAAAGTACATGTTGAATGAGTTTGTTAACCAATGAGGCTTTTAAAATGGAGCAAACAGACCCACATCAACAAGAAACACAAAAAAAAACCAACAAATTTGTATCACTGCAGGAGTGACGTAAACCCAACCACACCACTACTGTAGACGCCCATTTAACCACATTCATCACACGATGCTGAATCTCTTCTGAATGAACCGAGACCAGATCCACATGATTCTGTCTGCAGTATCTCAGAGCTTCAGACCACGTCAGATTCTCTCTGATCACAATCAGTTTATCTGGAAACCAAACAAACCACAAGCAGGAACGGAGATGTTTTGTTGTGAGGACTTTAGGGGTTTACTAGGGAGCCCCAATCATCTCTGATTTGAGAAAACGGCAATGAAATTTGGCTTGTGGATTTTGCATACAAGTATATAAGTAGGGTTGAGTATCGTTTGAATTTTATTGATTCCGATTCTGCTTATCGATTCCAGTCCTTATTGATTCCTAGTTTCGATTCCAATAAGATAAAAAAATCCATAAAAAAAAGAAGTCAAACATTTAGATGTCAAACATTTATTATGTGCCTTTTTCCAACACATTCTGTTGGAGCTGAATAACATGAGCAAAAATTCCAGAATCGGATACTTAAGGTCAGGAATCGGATACTTGTTGTAAAATTAAAATTTCGATTCCTGTGTGCACTTTTTCTTTCTTCATCTGTGAGGACCTGACCTAGCGATCTGCCAGGACCTTGCTTGCTAATCTAAGCGCTCCAAAGTTTGGCTACACTTGCGATCAGAAGCCAAAAAAGCTAAGTATAATATCAGTGATAAGCTAATCATGTTTCAAGAGAGGTGTCACCACCAACATGACAAAGCACTTTAATTTAATAGATTGTTAAAGATTGCGAACACGATTCAAACACCAACGTGATTATATTCCTAAATTACAATGATGCATCTGTTTCATTCCTCAACCTTTGAACATGTGCGATCACAACATTGTGATCACTTGGTTCATCCGTGCCAAGTACGATCACATCAGTGTGATTTGAACATTTAAATTTGCATTTGCGCTGCTGCTGACCTAAGCAGCTGCTGTCATGTACAGTAAATGAATAAAACAGCTTCACAGTCTTTCCAACTACATCAGTATCATTATTTCTGTTACAAACATTCAAATCACAGAAGTACTGGTATAAAAGTTTATAGTTCTGATATAAACTATGATGTGTACGTTAGCGATTAGAATAGAGTAAATCACCTTTTGAAAGTAATTTGACACTTCAAATGAAGATTTATCGATTATGTTGTCACGCCAGTAGGTGGCGAAAAGGGGCTGTTAAAATGTATTTGTCTTTGAATCATACGAGAGATTTTTTCAAAAACGCTGATTCTTCCAGTAAGGAAACAAGTACAAGTATATCTTGAGTGAGTCATTGAATCATTCATTCATAAATTACATGTGATTTTGATTAGTTGTCTAATTTTTTTACTTCAGAATCGTGAGAACCACAACTTCCATTGAAAAAATGGAAAAAATTTATCCAGAATCATGCAGCTCTATTTTTCACACAAACAGCTCATAGTTCAGCCAAAAATGAAAATGTGATGTTTATCTGCTTACCCCCAGGGCATCCAAGATGTAGATGTATGTAAAAACGCCGTAAAGCAAGAAAAAGAAGAAGACGCGTCACGCGCCGGCTGTTGAGACAGTTCGGACATTGGATCTTCAAAAAGAATCCAACTGTATGAACCATGTGTGTGCCATATGGTACCAAAATTGGGTTTTGTTAAATTATTGTAAAGTTATGAATGAAGTGCTTCGCTTTGCAAAATTGTGTGTGTGTAGATGTGTGAATTGTGTGTAGTATTTTGACAAAATGAGCCTTTTTTTTTTTATTGTGCCTAAGCAATTGTAAAAAAAATAAAAACTGTAAAATAATGACATAAAAAAAACATTTTGTTTAATACTTATGCAAGCGAATTGTGCCCACAGCTGAAGTTTAGTTGCTAAACTGTAAACACTTAACAAAAAAATAATGGTGGATATGTTAGGCGAGTGCTAACTTGACTAACTGATGAAACAATTCAGTTTGTAAACCAAAATATGTCTACATTCTTTATTATTAAACTAAGTAATTAGAACAATGACATTCTAAATTAATCGACACATTTTTAAGAAATAGTGGGTTCACAGCGAACTATCAGAACTATTTCAGTAAGACCGTAATATCTTGGTTTATCTGGAAACGTAAAGCTGCACTAGGTATACATCACATATTAGCACAAAAAAAAAACAATATTTTAAGCACTCAGTTGAAAATGTACACAAAGTATCAATTGTACGTACATGTTGTGGTTCGGAGATGCTTGTTGGTCCAAATAAAGAAGGTACGGACTTATCTTTCATGAAAAATAGTTTAGCGAATCCCGCCTTGAACTCTCCAAGATTAGAGAAGCAGTCCTCGGTAAAATGACGAACACACAACAAAATAATTCGAATTGTATTGCTGTGGTATTGTGAAAAAAATTAATTTTAATCACTGATTCTTCACATCATCATCTTTCGGCAATGAAAGACCGTAATATCTTGGTTTATCTGGAAACGTAAAGCTGCACTAGGTATACATCACATATTAGCACAAAAAAAAAACAATATTTTAAGCACTCAGTTGAAAATGTACACAAAGTATCAATTGTACGTACATGTTGTGGTTCGGAGATGCTTGTTGGTCCAAATAAAGAAGGTACGGACTTATCTTTCATGAAAAATAGTTTAGCGAATCCCGCCTTGAACTCTCCAAGATTAGAGAAGCAGTCCTCGGTAAAATGACGAACACACAACAAAATAATTCGAATTGTATTGCTGTGGTATTGTGAAAAAAATTACACAAATTTTAATAACTGATTCTTCACATCATCATCTTTCGGCAATGAAAACAAAACAAACTTGCTTTCACAGAGCAGAACACAGAGTCTTCTCCACATGATGTAAACACAGTAACTAGCGGAAGTGTTTGTGGGCAGGTCAGAGTGTTCATATTTCACAGGCAGGCGGGGATTATGCAAATGTGTTACCTAGTGACGTATATCGGTAACAGGCAGAAGATTCGAAAATATGATGACTCGTTAAGGCGGTTCAGAGTCTACTCTTTTTTTTTTTGAGAGACAATATCTTTATTTATCATGTGCTTTTTTGATTAACAACTTTGCAGACTGCTTACATTGAAAGATAGCTACGTTAAAAACTGCAAAATAGATTTTTCTTTTGAAAACCCATATGACATCTGAACATCTGAAGGTATCTTGTTTCAACCACAGAAAGATGTCAGTTCAGAATGTTTCAAGTTTAAATCCACCTACGCTAATCTACTCTCCTGTCTGGTTTGTTTGTCAGATGAAAATCGCGGATTCGGCATTATGACTGGTCAGAACGCCTGTCAATCAAGCTCCTTGCGAAGGGTAAATAGAGTTATTTTGCGTCTACTTGTGCTTAAAATAATTTAAAATCACTTGAATTTTTAAATTGGCAAGACTTAAAAACATGTGCAAATGATAAATTCCGTCAACTGTCCCAAGCATCTTTCACACATCTTTTTTTTTAATCTACTGATTTGCTGAATTTATTGATTTTTACCAGTTACATGACTGAAATTTTGGTTCCTCTTACTTTTCTGCTCTTCTCCAGTTTTTTCTCAGATTTCCCAGGTTCCTCAACAGCTTTGTTGTTAATTTCTAAAACATACTGAACGAATCTTATTTTGTCCAACATCAGCAGACCAGAAAGTAAAAGTATGAGTGAATGGGTTCCTTATTCAAATGTTTAAAAAAAAGGTGTGACCACCTGGTGGCGAAAATGATGAATAAGCACAACGCATTCTGGCAATCTATAATACTGAAGCACTAATGACAATTGATATTTGTTTTAATAACAGAGCTAATGTCAACAACTGTACAGTTAAAGGTGCACTTAGCAATATTTGAAAAACGCTTTTGACCACAGTGGACCGAGTCCCAAAACACACTTGTAGCCAATCAGCAGTAAGGGGCGTGTCTAGTAATGAAAGGAAGAAGAGAGCGCTCAATTTGAGTGCACAGGACGGATATTAGCAGATTGATTATAGATAGAGAGAGATGGCAGATAAAAAGGAAAATATCAGAGGAACAAAATATTAAAAAAGAAGGGTTACGATCAGGTAAGAGGTTAGGACCCGCGTAAATATCGGACCAGCTTTCCAGCGATGGAGAGAACTCAAGGAGCGGGAAGGCTTGGAATCAGACGTTGAGGTTGCGTTGTTTCTTCTTGATAGACGAGTAATAGGGATGGGTACCGAGAACCGGTATTTTTTTGGACCAGTACGTAATTGGGTCAATACCGGACTACTGATAAGCTTCAGGAAAAACGATACTGTTATCGATACTTGCATTGTTTTATCTCCGTATACTTCAATGTTAATGGTGATTTAGAAGCTGCTGCTTGTCATTTTTCTTCACTGAATGATGTGGCCAACGTTTGCTCGACGTGCGTGGGATATCCACGGTGTGTGCTTGCGTGCAATCAGTCATCATGGCAAGAGTGAAACGTTCGAAAGTGTGGGTCAATGTTACAAAACTAAGCGACACCAGTGTCAGATGCAATGCAGTAGTGTAGTAGTGAACAAAGGAGGCAACACTAGTAATATAATTAAACATTTACTAACAAAACACAACATCTACCTCAAGCAATGAGCTGTATTTACTATGTCTCCCGGCTCCAGCTCCAACTGCAACTCGCGAGACACATTCACATCAAATGTTAATTCAGCAGTAGAGTTACACTCACGAGACACTGCACTTATTCACAATCTCAAAAGTACATTATTTGCATGTGCTTTAAAGCCTCGCTGGTTAAATGTGCTGTTCTGACATGCGCTTATTCAGAGCGCGTACACCTGAAGCGTGCGTTCACTAAAAGGCCAGTCAAACCACCTGGTTAGTTATCGTCTGATTGTGCTAATACTGTCAAAAACACACAAGGTTTACATATAAACACAGTTAGTTATATCTAAAGTAAAAGTAAACAGTTGAGAGAAAAACAGATGTGTGCAGCTCTTAAAGCGACAGTACTACACATGCTGCCGGTTGTCATTAAAGGGATAGTTCACCCAAAAATGTAAATTCTATGTTAGTTATTGTCTGATTGCACCAATACTGTCAAAAACACACAAGATTTACATATAGACGCAGTTGGTTATGTCTAAAGTATAAGTAAACAGTTGAGAGAAAAACAGATGTGTGCAGCTCTTAAAGCGACAGTACTAAACATGCTGCCGGTTGTCATTAAAGGGATAGTTCACCCAAAAATGTAAATGCTGTCATTATTTACTCACTGTCATGTTGTACCAAACCTGTATTATTTTCTTTCTTATGCCGAACACAAAAGAAGATATTTTGAAGAATGTGGGTAACCAAACCGCAGTGGTCCCCACTGACTTTGATAGTAGGAAAAAAAAATATGGAAGTCACTGGGGACCAGCAGCTGTTTGTTCAGCAGTATTAAAATCACTTTTCTCATCATATCTTTTTGCACCAAATAGTATCGATAACAGTATCGATAAGTACCGGTATCGATAAGCAGTATCGGTATCAGTATCGATAAAATGTAAACGATACCCATCCCTAGCGAGTAATGTTGATTTAGCTTTGTTTCACATAACTTCTCTGTGTTGGCTTTTGCTTGTGTGTCATCATCACTTGATCGTCGTTGCCATGGTTTTGTACGTATGTGTGGGGCAGAGATATCAATATAGGGGTGAGGTCCTGTTAGGGTATGGGCATGTTTGTTTTGGTGCTTTCAAATATTAACATTGTTTGGCAAAATGTGCTTAGTGTACCTTTAAATATAATTTTAGGATATTCACATTTTTTTTTTTACCTTTTTCTCTTTCTCGCCCTCCTCTTAGTTGTCTTCTCCTTGTGTCTTTGTACAGTACATTTGGTCTGTAAAACATATTAAAATATGCCCTACTCTACAATAATCATTCAATAAACAGTGATCTGGAGAAGATCAATGAAAAAGTCCAGCCTGCTGCTTGAATCTCATACCAGCATTACGAGTCTGTCTAATGCTCAAGGTTAAGCTCACAGCTCAATGCAATGCCAAAATCATTCAATAAATGAAACTGCTAGTCTCAGAAATTCAAACATACACAGAAAACACCAATTATTATTCATCAGTGATATTCAGATACAAAACAAAAACCCCTCACTAGGAGTTTTCGAGTACTCCAGCGTAAACTAATTCATTGAGCAGTAGGCTTTTGTCTAGCTAAGAATAAATAAAGCTTGAGTTGAGTCCAAGTTCAGTCCGAGTCTTTAACCAGTCGAGTCTGAGACAAGTCCGAGTCCAAAATGGGAAGAGTTGGACTCAAGTCCGAGTCCCAAACAGCCGAGTCCGAGTCGAGTCCGAGTCCAACGAAACTCTATTATTTATTAGTAACATTGTTTTAACCTTTACAACTAGAAAAAACGCAATGTCAATTTAAATGTAACAAAGGCAAACCTCTATTGCATCTTGCCATTTTGATTTTTATTAATAATTAGTGTCCTGCTTTGCTTAGCAAATTTAAAGTCATGTAACAGAAGTTATGGCTGAATTGATTTATGTATTGTGACATATTTCAGGGTGAAACAGGTTTTAGAATGTGAAATATTAAAGGGCGGGACTTGACTTTATTCATTGTTAAAGTAAATGTATAAATTCAAGAGTGGGGGTAAAGGAGTTGGTATCATGGTGAATGGGACCTTAAGAGCAGAAAATGCACCTTTTATTTTTACGATTTTTTTATGAAATATGAATTTTGAATAATCAAAATGAGTTTGTGTCTGCTTATTCTATGCATCAGTGTTTGAACCAGTAAAGAAGAAACTGCATTTTAATTTCTGGGTTAAAAAAAAAAAAAAGAAAAATGAATGGACGCCAAAGTACACAGACCCCTAAGACAGGGCATTTTGCATTTTTTATTGGATGAAAATGAGGCTGTGAGGGATAAACCTAGAAAGCCCTACATATACTTTCCATAAGTCACAGGCAACTCACACCTGTTTTATTTTTGAATGCATTTATAGTTACATTAATTATAATAAATGACATTATGTAAGAAATAATTGATGACGGGCCGTTGAATTATTAGAAAATGATGCACACCCAAGGTGATTTTGGACCCATAAAAACTATTTCCGCAAATATGTTAGAAAAATTATTTTTCTTTGAAGCTAGAAACTGCCACTAATACAAAAGCAAAAAATAATAAACTAATGTAATAAAACATTCTCAAGCTTACTGAAGGCAAGTAAACACTCCAAGTATTACTTACAAGCTAAATGATAAATAAATATAGGCCTATTACTCAAAATAGATAGTAGCCTAGTAAAGGCTTCTAGAAATAGCCTAGTACAGACATTTCATGAAGTAATAAATGTAAAAATAATATTCACTGTATACATTAAATATAGATGATTCTTATTAAAGTTAATAAGTGATTCAGTCAAGAGCAGTGAGTGATTTTCTCCTTTTCTTTTGTTTGATTAACATTTATGACGCAGTCGGCGGCTGCAGGTTTATGCTGTTGCTTTAAGATCTGACGTATAGATCAAATATTTTGACACATCTGTATTTCTCCCAATTGTTCAACTTCACTTAAGACAAAACTGACTGCATTTACATGAATAGTCTCCAAGACGGCATTTTGACATTACTTTTTGTGTAAGTGTGTAGCAATAACAGAACTTAAGAGAACTTAAAGGGGTCATATAATGCTATTTTAAAGATCATTATTTTGTGTATTTGGTGTAACAGAATATGCTGACATGCTTTAACGTTCAAAAAACACATTATTTTTCAAATACTGTACATTATTGTAGGTCCTCTATGCCCCGCCTCTCTCAAACACGTCGTTTTCAACAAAGCCCCTTCCTTTGACAAGCGCAGTCTGCTCTGATTGGCCAGCTGACCCAGTGCATTGTGATTGGCCGAACACCA
>NW_015547671.1:480705-488168 GCF_001515605.1 Sinocyclocheilus anshuiensis | reverse complement strand
AAATATTAAAAATATTAAAGGGCGGGACTTGACTTTATTCGTTGTTAAAGTAAATGTATAAATTCAAGAGAGGAGTTGGTGGAGTTGGTATCATGGTGAATGGGACCTTAAGAGCAGAAAATGCACCTTTTATTTTTGGAATTATATCGTATCGACCGAAATTAAGAAATATATCGTGATATAAATTTTGGCCATATCGTCCAGCCCTACCCCTTAGACAGGGCATTTTTAATTTTTTCTTGGATGAAAATGAGGCTGTGAGGGATAAACCTAGTTTGTACAATGGCACGCACTGTGTATAAAAGCCCTACATATACTTTCCATAAGTCACAGGCAACTCACACCTGTTTTATTTTTGAATGCATTTATAGTTACATTAATTATAATAAATTACATTATGTAAGAAATAATTGATGACGGGCCGTTGAATTATTAGAAAATATAATGCACACCCAAGGTGATTTTGGACCCATAAAAACTATTGCCGCAAAGATGTTAGAAAAATGATTTTTCTTTGAAGCTAGAAACTGCCACTAATACAAAAGCAAAAAATAATAAGATAATGTAATAAAACATTCTCAAGCTTACTGAAGGCAAGTAAACACTCCAAGTATAACTTACAAGCTAAATGATTAATAAATATATTACTCAAAATAGATAGTAGCCTAGTAAAGGCTTCTAGAAATAGCCTAGTACAGACATTTCATGAAGTAATAAATGTAAAAATAATATTCACTGTATACATTAAATATAGATGATTCTTATTAAAGTTAATAAGTGATTCAGTCAAGAGCAGTGAGTGATTTTCTCCTTTTCTTTTGTTTGATTAACATTTATGACGCAGTCGGCGGCTGCAGGTTTATGCTGTTGCTTTAAGGTCTGACGCATAGATCAAATATTTTGACACATCCGTATTTCTCCAAACTGTTCAAGTTCACTTAAGACAAAACCGACTGCATTTACATGAATAGTCTCCAAGACGGGCATTACTTAAGAGAACTTAAGAGAAAGATAACTCTGCATTCGCACGCTGACTGAGAGGCGCGTTATTTTGTGAGCACACTTTCAGTGTGTGAGCATAGAAACCTGTCGGCTTTCAAGTACTGGACAAGACTTAAAAACACATGCAAATACTGAATATCACTTTCGTGATAATGCTTTGAGTCAGTGACATTTCCGTCAACTGTCCCTGGACTCGGTTGGACTCTATTGTTGGACATATTTTCCGAGTCCGAAAGGCTCGAGTCTGAGTCAAGTCCGAGTAAAAATGCATCCGAGTCTGTGACAAGTCCGAGTCCTTTAAAAAACTGTACTCGAGACTGGACTTGAGTCCGAGTATGAGTCCGAGTACCCCAACTCTAGAGATAACTGACAAGACCATACTGGAGGATTTGCTGCTCAACAGATCCTGAGCTCATTGACAAATGCAAAGTTCTGGCGTGAAACTCTAGATGGCACAGTCTGATAGATCTAACTCAATATGACATAATGACATCATTATCACGTCACAGCTGATTGGTTCACTCCTGTATCGGTAGCCAATGATCTCGCTGCTCAACATTCAAATACTTGGCTAATGCATGTGGTAGCAGTTGCAGCACACTTCAGAAACCCTCCACCTTCCCCAGCTCCACCTGTATAGATCTGCTACAGGGTGATCATGTATGCTATGGGGGTTATTCATATTTCTTATATGTGCAGCAGCAGTATTTCTTACATGCTCATAGCAGCATGTTTTTGATGTATTGGCAGTAGCAGCAGCAGCGTAGCAGATCTATTCCGCCAAGACCAAATGCATTAACATTGTCATGTACATGACGATGCCAATCCCTCTGAGAGATGTCATGACATAAATATATGATCTTGTAAGATGTGCTCCCTGTACACAAAGTGTGTGTTTGTGAAATCAAAAGTTAAAGTGAACAGCGAGCGCTCATTCAAAAGAGATTTAAATACTCTGCATATTGATAGCAGCTCCCTGATACATGAAACTTATATGCAATATTAGAACGTATAGATCTGCTACAGGGTGATCATGTATGCTATGGGGGTTATTCATATTTCTTATATGTGCAGCAGCAGTATTTCTTACATGCTCATAGCAGCATGTTTTTGATGTATTGGCAGTAGCAGCAGCAGCGTAGCAGATCTATTCCGCCAAGACCAAATGCATTAACATTGTCATGTACATGACGATGCCAATCCCTCTGAGAGATGTCATGACATAAATATATGATCTTGTAAGATGTGCTCCCTGTACACAAAGTGTGTGTGTTTGTGAAATCAAAAGTGAAAGTGAACAGTGAGCGCTCATTCAAAAGAGATTTAAATACTCTGCATATTGATAGCAGCTCCCTGATACATGAAAATTATATGCAATATTAGAACGTTCGCGGTAACGGGCGGTAATGGTCAGAAATTCAGCAGGAGTGGGATTAAGAAAACAGTCCGGAGATTTTCCCGGAGATTCATTTTTTTAAGTCCAAAAAGAGGACATGTTTGGGAGAAAGAGTATGTGTGGTCACCATATATTAGTAAATTACACTCCTAAAGAACATTAAACACTGGTGTTAAGAGCATATTGTGAGCCACTTTTAAAAAACAATAAGCAGCTTGACACAGAAATTAAAGAGCAAATAAACATAAAAGTAAACCAGCCATATAATGAAGAATGCAAACAGTAAATGCAAGTAAACACAAACATTTGTGTGTCCTCCACTCTTAATATCTGCTGCAGATGAAGTTGAGTTTGTAAGTTTCAGGAAGGCTGATCCAGCGCTGATCTCCTCCAGACTGAACTGCTCCAGATCTCACTGTGTGTTCACAGTCCTCCTCTGATGTGCCGTTCCCTGGAGCCCAGTTCTGATAGCACACGGTCTCTCCACTCACCCAGAACCAGATGCCCACAGTGCAGGAGTGACGTAAACCCAACCACACCGCCGCAGTAGACGCCCGTTTAACCACGTTCATCACCTCATGCTGCATCTCTTCTGAATGAACCGAGACCAGATCCACATGATTCTGTCTGCAGTATCTCAGAGCTTCAGACCACGTCAGATTCTCTCTGATCACAATCAGTTTATCTGGAAACCAAACAAAGCACAAGCAGAAACTAAAGAGAGACTGATCAAAAACAACATGCAGAACAAACACTGTGGATGAATTTGTCATCTCAGAGATGTACCATGAACTTTAAGAGATCTGGAGGTGATGATGGATTGTGTGTGTTTTGTGAAGATCTACTCACCTTCATGACACACAAAAGAATATCGACGATTGCAAAGGACATCAATCCACTTTCCCTGAGCATTCTGATTGGCGGCTACACAGTTTTCATCACCTTTAGCATTATTAGGTTCACCAGTGTCCCAGTATCTGAATGTGTTCCATTCAGAGAGCATTGAAGTGCGTGAGACGTGACGACTATGCAAATTTCATAATTACAGTTAAATAACGTTTTACACTTTTGTAGCAAGTTTTGTCTGTGTGTGATGATGCTGCAGGCAGTGGTGTAGCTTAAATCCATGTTTTTTAAGTAAAGTAAACTTCAGCTGATTTCCTCTGTGCAGGCAGTAAAGAGCAGTGAGCACTGTGTAGGGACCATATCAATCGGAACACAGTTCATTCATGGAGCTCTCTTACAGTAATTTGAATCAGGTGTGTCAAACAAGAGAGACATGCAAAATATGCATATCAGGGTGTCAGTGGGACCAGGATTAAGAACCGCTACTTACATGACATGGAATATATATTTTTTAATGTTATTATTTTAATATGTTCCTAAAGGTTCACTTATGTTAATTGGGATGCACTGATGCCACTTTTTCCAGAACAAGTCCAATACCAATGCTTTCTTTCATTTTTGGAAATTGGGGCGGGGTCTATGGTAAGCTATGCAAAGCCATCTTTTGTGATTGGCCATACCTTAAGACTGTAGCCAATGGAAATGTGAAAGCAGCCTGCTTCAGGTAAATTATCTAGGATGAACAGTGATTTTTCCAGAAAATCTGAATATCTTACTTTAACAGCTGCGATAACAGATAATTTGATATGGATAAAGCTGCGTTAAGGTACAACACACAGTTTCTGTTCAGTGCTGCTGAGTTGTCCTCATTATAACAAATAGACACAATGTAAATAAGATTCATTGTGCAGTGTAGAGCTTCACTGATTATAACAAAAGTTTGTGCGATCGCAATGAACTGAGACAAATGATAGCTTTTTAATAATTACAAAGAGAGTTTGCAAATGTGATACTGATTTTATACAGTTCAGTAAACAAGAAGTTAATATTAAGTGACTTATATTTTAGGAACACTGTTTTTGCTCTATTTCGTCAAAGTAAATAGTTACAAACAAAGTCACAGCTGAGCCACTGTGCATCTCCAAGCAAATACGGTGCAGTGTTTTTTTCCTGAATGAATCAGTCGTTTGAACGATTCCGCCACCTACTGGCGAATCATTTTAGTTATTTAAGTAATTTAAGTCATTTCTATAAAAACCAAACGAATATGAATCATGTTAGCTGGCTTCATTTAGCAAATAGATACTTCCTTAAGTTATTTTCAAACTTAATTATGCCCCTTAAAATGTATTGTACAAGCTTTTGTTACTTTAACGGAAACACAAAAATATCATACAGCACGCCACATTTAAACCTAAAATATGTTATAGTAATACAGCTTTTATGGATTAAACAAGGTGAAAGACCACATTTTCTTAACTTAAACTGTTAATTTCCCTCAGAAATCCCTTCTATGTTTTTTATGTGGATACATGTTGTACGTTTGTGTATAAATATGTAAATTTTGAATAAAACGTTTACACCTTTTTAATATATACATTTTGATAAATTCAGTCTAGATACAAATATTTATTCAGTGCCACTTACCTGGCGTCATATTTTCTTAAATATAAAAAGTGTTTTTTGTATCATCTGAAAGACGCAATGCACTCACACATTCATGTTGGTGCAGAATGAGAAAGACACTTAGTCTAGGGCATTTCACAAAAAAATACAAAAATACAAAAAAAAACGGAACAGTCTGCGTTTAAAATGAAGAAAAACACATTTCTGAAATGAACACGTCACTAACTAGCTTGGCTACAACACATTAGATTAAAGGGGTCATATGATGCGATTTCAATTTGTCCTTTCTCTTATAGAGGAGAAACAATAATGTACAGTATGTGGAAAATAATGTGTTTTTTGAACCTTAAACCGCATAAACACATTTAATTACACCAAATACACAAAATAATGTTCTTTTTAGCAACATCATATGACCCCTTTAAATTAGTTGTGCAGATAACTCAATATGTAGATTTTGAATCCCTTGCTCCACTTGCGTTTCAAAGATTTCAGTGAATCGTATCAAAAGTAAGCATCAACATCAACATCGCTTCATGCCACCTTTGTATTTAACGGAAACACAAAAATATCATACAGCACGCCACATTTAAACCTAAAATATGTTATAGTAATACAGCTTTTATGGATTAAACAAGGTGAAAGACCACATTTTCTTAACTTAAACTGTTAATTTCCCTCAGAAATCCCTTCTATGTTTTTTATGTGGATACATGTTGTACGTTTGTGTATAAATATGTACATTTTGAATAAAACGTTTACACCTTTTTAATATATACATTTTGATAAATTCAGTCTAGATACAAATATTTATTCAGTGCCACTTACCTGGCGTATGAACTTGACGTGCTTAACTAAAAAATATCAACTTTTTTTTTCCGTACATATAACTTTTAAATATCCTCTCAAAAACATTTTGTCGATAAATTTACTCTAAAAAAACAACATTTATTTAGTGGCACTTACCTGCCACAAACCTGCAAAGTCAGGCTGGAGCACGTGTGGAATGATCTTAATTGTCTGAATTTCTGTTTATTAGTTTAGTCAACATGAGCATTCTGAATGTTGACTGGATTTGAAAATAACCATTCATTTAATGTTTTTTAAATATTGGATTGGGAAGGCTCAGCCTCAGCTTCTTTGCCCTCCTCAGCTATGTCCTGCTTTTGCTGGGCTGATCCCAGCAGAGCAATGGTCCGTGAATCAGACAGTGTTTATGAAATAACATCATCCTCCAGCGGCTCACTCTCGTGAACAGCCGATGATCGCAAAAGGGAAAGACGAGGCATTCCCCATAGCGACCCCTAGAGGACGCAGTTCGAAGTTCCCATGAAAGGGAATCACTGATAGTAAAGTCACCACCTTGGGCCAGTTACTAGATACTGTATATGAGCACTTGATTTTAAGCAAAAAGAGGCAACTGCTCAACCTAGTTGCACATCTACTAGTTAAATGGTGGACAGCTCTTAACACAACAGAAAATACTTTGCTAACTGAGTATGGTGATGGCATCTGCAACCCAAATCCTGAAGACTATTTTCCTTGCTTGCATTTTTAATTGAATCTAGAAGGGGTTTCCGGAGTCTTTCTAGAAGTGTTTGAATCCATTTGTGTTGATTTCTTTTCGAGCACTGGGAAGACTTTGGAAAAGGAAAAGAAAGGACCTGACGTGTGGCGACCCATTCTTGGAATTTGTGCACACACAGCAGTGAGAAGTGAACAAACGTGAGGTGAGGGTCTCACCTCAGTCGTAGCATTGAAGGTGGAAGAGAGTGCTGGTTATTCACTGCCCCCACCAACAATTCCTGCCAGACCTGAGACTCAAACCCGTGACCTTTGAATTACAAGTCCGACTCTCTAACCATTAGGTCACAACTTCCCCGTTTGTATAAGTGTTGTGTAATTAATATGACTGAGGTCTGAAGAAGTCCTAAAATACATTCTGTGTTGGCAAATGTAAAGCTGCGTTTACACTATCAGTGACTTTGTCGCTACATATCACAAGTGGCTGGCAGTCAGGTCACTACTGGGCGTTCCCACTACTGGCTGCCTAGTAATGTTTATGAATGACATTTGCAGATCTTAATCCATATTATAGACATGAATCAATTTTCTCGCTGCTACAATACAGTGCCCTCCATAAGTATTGGGACAGTAATGACAAAATTGCTTTGTTTGCTGTGTAGTCAAGACATTTGCAAATATGATTTAAAGATGAATATGAGACAAAACTACAGAATGTAACATTTTATTATTAGCTGTTTCAAGACATAAATGTTTTACCAAATAAAAAGGACAGCACTTTTAGAGTTCATTCCACTATCTGATGTGAGCACAGGTATTGGGACAGTTGAATTTAAGGCAGATGTAAAATATTAAAAGCTAATATTTAGTTGCAGATCCCTTGCGTGCAATCGCAGCAGTGAGTCTGTGTAATGTGGGGTTTGGGTTTTGTTTCATGTTCATGTTTTCATGTCTTTTATTTTAGAGTTTAGTCATGGTCCTTGTTCTGTCATGTGATTCCCTTGTTTGTGTGTTATGTTCTGATTGGTTCTTTGGTTCATATGTCATGTTGCTTTATATATATTTTTTT
>NW_015547671.1:479791-480306 GCF_001515605.1 Sinocyclocheilus anshuiensis | reverse complement strand
GCAATTTCAATTCTCTGTGTGTATGTGCTGTACATGTGGAAGAATTGACAATAAAGCAGACTTGACTTGACTTGATGTTCTGATTGGTTGTCCTAGTCATGTGTCTTGTTTCCTAATTGGTTGGTTCTTGTCATGTGACCCTGATTATTTGCTATAAGTAGCCATCATTTTGCCTTTGTGCTTTGGCGTGTATTGAATGTATTTATCCTGCTGTCGGTGAGTCTAGTCTGTTCATGTTAAGTCAAGTCTAGTCTAGTCTGTTCAAGTCTTGAATGTATTTATCCTGCTGTCAGTGAGTCTAGTCTGTTCATGTTAAGTCAAGTCTAGTCTAGTCTAGTCTAGTCTGTTCAAGTCAAGTCAAGTCTTCGTTTGTTTGGATTATGTTTGGATCACTTTGTTTAAATAAATCTGCACTTGGATTCATCACTACGCTCGCCTACAGTGGACTATCATTACACTACATTACTTTGTTACTATTTACTACGTTAAAGCATAAATACACCACATGACTTTTG
>NW_015547671.1:478089-479289 GCF_001515605.1 Sinocyclocheilus anshuiensis | reverse complement strand
ATTTTACCTTATTTGTATATTTGTATAGTTGTATTTTATATTTAATCTGTATATCTGTATTTATGTTCTACTGTTAGTGTTATCTGCATGCACCAAGGGTCTGAGAGTAACGCAATTTCAATTCTCTGTGTGTATGTGCTGTACATGTGGAAGAATTGACAATAAAGCAGACTTGACTTGACTTGATGTTCTGATTGGTTGTCCTAGTCATGTGTCTTGTTTCCTCATTGGTTGGTTCTTGTCATGTGACCCTGATTGTTTGCTATAGCCATCATGTTGCCTTTGTGCTTTGTTGTGTATTGAATGTATTTATCCTGCTGTCGGTGAGTCTAGCCTGTTCATGTCAAGTCAAGTCTTTGTTTGTTTGGATTATGTTTGGATCACTTTGTTTAAATAAATCTGCACTTGGATTCATCACTACGCTCGCCTACAGTGGACTATCGTTACAGAATACACGACCACCATTATGAATCCAGCAGATCATCTTGTTCGCCTCCGCCAAGGTAATCGCTCCATTGAGGACTATGTGGAAGACTTTTGTGGTTTGTGCTATTTGCTGGACTTCAATGACGTTGCGCTCAAGGACATGTTCCATTTTGGACTCATAAATGAAATATCTAAATTAATGCCACTTCACACGCCGCACTAGACTCTGGAACAATATATTGACTTTGCTTTGCAAATGAGTGGCTCTGCTTTCACTGTGGGTGTCGTGGAGGAGGAACACGGCACCTCCCCAAAGTCCTCTGTCATCATGCCTACAAAGTCTGAGCCTGCTCACGTCATGTCTGCTACTCCAGGGCCTGCTAACATCATGTCTGCCAAGCCACAGCCTGTTCACGTCATGCCTGCTACTTCAAAGCCTGCTAACGTCATGCCTGCTGCTTTAAGGCCTGCTAACGTCACGCCTGCTACTCCAGAGCCTGCTCACGTCATGAATGTCAAGCAAGAATTCTTCACAACATGGCCGCCATTCAAGAGCTTCATCGCAAGATGGCCGCCACACAAGAGTCTCTTCGCAAAATGGACGCCCATCTAGGGTCTCGTCACGTCGCAGCTGGTCGTCCAGAGTCTCGTCACAACATGGCCGCCATTTCAGAGTCTGCTCACGTTAAGCCTGATTCCCCGGCCAAGATGGCCACCACGCATGATTCCCCGGCCAAGATGGCCACCACGCCTGAGTCCCCGACCAAGATGGCT
>NW_015547671.1:468692-476967 GCF_001515605.1 Sinocyclocheilus anshuiensis | reverse complement strand
TCCTAGAGGTCCTGCCACCTTCTGCTGCCCTTACTGTAATGGCGGTCGCCATTTTGAGCGTGTGGGCTGCACACTGCACTCAAGAGGCCTCTCCTGTCCATGAATCTGCTCCTGAGGCCTCTCCTGTCTATGAATCTGCCCCAGAGGCCTCTCCTGTCTATGAGTCTGTCTCAGAGGTCTCTCCTATCCACGAGTCTGCTGCAAAGGCCTCTCCTGTCCATGAATCAATCCAATCCAGTGCCTCCAGAAGTGGTAGCTTCCGTTGCAGAACCTCCTGTGGTGGTGGCATCTGCTTCTGAACTCTTTGTCTGTCCTTCCACGGCCCAAGGAGGCCGCTCATGAATTCACTGCCTGTCCTGCTACGGCCAAGGAGGCCGTTCATGAACTCACTGTCTGCCCTGTCATGGCCAAGGAGGACGCTCATGAACTCACTGTCTGTCCTGTCACGGCCATGGAGGCCGTTCACAAACTCACAGACTGTCATGTCATGGTCAAGGAGGCCGTTCAAGACTTTTCTGCCTTTTGTGCTTTTTTGCAAACTCTTAATCTTGCCTTTCTATTTTTGGTGCTGGTCAGAGGTTTTCATCTTGCTGTAGCCTCTGTAATTCTGTGTCAAAGTCTTCTGCGGAGAGTATATTGTCAGAGCATCACCCCAGCTTTCTGGAGATTGTTGGTGATTTTACATACACGCATTTTAGGGTTCTTTTTCACAGCTTTTATGATTTGTCTGTCATCAACTGCTGTTGTTTTTCTCAGCCGATCAGGTCGTTGTTGGCTGCTGATGTCGCCGGTGGTCTCCAAACTCTTGATTTCTTCATGCCCTTTGTTTTCGCTATAGCTCTAATTGACTTCCTCTTTTCTGTTAGCATCCAAATTCCTTGCTTTTCTCCAAAGTCAGCTCCCTCATTTTCATCCTGGTTTGTGTGGGTCATCGAATGCAAAACATATCTGATACGACACGTTCCCTGCTTTTAATATCTGAATGAATGCAACAAGACAGAGCTGATCGCTTAGAAAGACCTGTGAGGCAACAGTTCCAATACTTATGCACACATCAGATAGGGGGATGAAACTCTAAAAGTGTTTTCGTATTGGTTGTTTCTCCCAAAAGTTGCTCTTCTTTTGCATAAAGTGATTTTGCATATCTCAACTGCATCCTGTCGCCAGAGGTCACTGTTGCTTGTGTCGCCGGAAATCGCCAGCTCGCTATTGAAACAAATGTGATTTTGTTGCTGCATGTTGCTGGTAGTATGAATGAAGCATCAGCCATTAAGTTACTGAATGCCAGTGGGCGGGACCTATGGTGTGATGGTGTATAACTATTTGTTGATGTCTTGCTCTGAAGGCAGTAATAAGCAAATAATCTTTGCCTTGTGACATCACAAATCCCACAATATCCAAATGAGCCGTGTTTAAAGCTTGGTTAAATAAATGCCTTGTCTATAACATGGAGAACGTTTTGGAACTTGCAGGATATTTTAAAAGCACGAAGACCTCGTATATGTAAAAAAATCAAGGCAAATTTGATTTATCATGTCATGACCCCTTTAAGAGTTTACACTTACCATTGTAGCAGATGAAAGACCAGTTGTCACTACATTGCCCTTCATGCCATTGTCCACTTCTCATAAAAGCACATTCATCATTGCAATCTGGTTGTCCAGTAGCCCAGTTCAGATAGAGCGCATGTTCACCTGAAGACCACTGCCATTTATCACAACTCGCCCTCTGCAGCCCAATCCAGACACGTGCAGCATACTTGTTCAGCTCGTTCATGTCGTTCATGTGCCTGCTCCGCCATGGCTCCCTGCTGCTCTGGATCTGATCCATGGCCCAGGTCCTCCATTGTATCACTGTCTGCCACTTGACAGTGCTCCATGGTCCAGGCCCACCACTGCTTCACAGTCTAGACCTGCCTCTGCTTCACGGCCCAGGCCCACCATGGCTCCACTGCCCAGGTCTGCCATTGCCCCATGGTCCAGGTCCACCATTGCTCCACAGTCCCCAGTTCCACCTCCACTCCACCACCCTCCTGGACTTTTTGGATTTGGTCTGGAGCCGCCCTTAGATGGGGGGGGGAAATGTAATGTGGTTTGGGTTTTGTTTCATGTCCATGTTTTCATGGCTTTTATTTTGGAGTTTAGTCATGGTCCTTGTTCTGTCATGTGATTCCCTTGTCTGTGTGTTATGTTCTGAATGGTTCTTTGGTTCATGTGTCATGTTCTGAGTGGTTGTCCTAGTCATGTGTGCTGTTTCCTCATTGGTTGGTTCTTGTCATGTGACCCTGATTGTTTGCTATAGCCATCATGTTGCCTTTGTGCTTTGTTGTGTATTGAATGTATTTATCCTGCTGTCGGTGAGTCTAGCCTGTTCATGTCAAGTCAAGTCTTTGTTTGTTTGTATTATGTTTGGATCACTTTGTTTAAATAATACTACGCTCCCATCACTACGCATCACTACGCTCGCCTACAGTGGACTTTCATTACAGTCTGCGACCCATAGACATCACCAGACTCTTGGTCTTATCCTTTGAAATGCTTTTCCCAGCCTTTAATGCAACCAATTCCAACTGTTGCTTGTTTTGGGGAGTTTCTGCCTTTATTCTCCTCATTAGCTGGTGAAATTCATGTTCAATCGGATTTAAATCTGGAAATTGACTCGGGTAGTCTTAAACTTTCCATTTCTTTGCCCTAAAAAAACTCCTTGACTGAACTGGCAGGGTATTTTGGGGCATTGTCCCGTTGCAATATGAAATGCTTCCTAATGAATCTGGTGGCATTTTCTTGAACACTGATAGCCAAGATGTATCTGTACACTTCTACAGATGAGGCTGTATGCTTAGGATCATTTGCAGTTCCTTTTTTTCCACACTTTTGCTTTGCCATCACTTAGATAAAGGTTCATATTTGTCTCATCTGTCCATAAAACTTTGTTCCAAAACTCTACTGGCTCACCTTTGTGCTTTTTTGCAAACTCTTAATCTTGCCTTTCTATTTTTGGTGCTGGTCAGAGGTTTTCATCTTGCTGTAGCCTCTGTAATTCTGTGTCAAAGTCTTCTGCGGAGAGTATATTGTCAGAGCATCACCCCAGCTTTCTGGAGATTGTTGGTGATTTTACATACACGCATTTTAGGGTTCTTTTTCACAGCTTTTATGATTTGTCTGTCATCAACTGCTGTTGTTTTTCTCAGCCAATCAGGTCGTTGTTGGCTGCTGATGTCGCCGGTGGTCTCCAAACTCTTGATTTCTTCATGCCCTTTGTTTTCGCTATAGCTCTAATTGACTTCCTCTTTTCTGTTAGCATCCAAATTCCTTGCTTTTCTCCAAAGTCAGCTCCCTCATTTTCATCCTGGTTTGTGTGGGTCATCGAATGCAAAACATATCTGATACGACACGTTCCCTGCTTTTAATATCTGAATGAATGCAACAAGACAGAGCTGATCGCTTAGAAAGACCTGTGAGGCAACAGTTCCAATACTTATGCACACATCAGATAGGGGGATGAAACTCTAAAAGTGTTTTCGTATTGGTTGTTTCTCCCAAAAGTTGCTCTTCTTTTGCATAAAGTGATTTTGCATATCTCAACTGCATCCTGTCGCCAGCGGTCACTGTTGCTTGTGTCGCCGGAAATCGCCAGCTCGCTATTGAAACAAATGTGATTTTGTTGCTGCATGTTGCTGGTAGTGTGAATGAAGCATCCGCCATTAAGTTACTGAACGCCAGTGGGCGGGACCTATGGTGTGATGGTGTATAACTATTTGTTGATGTCTTGCTCTGAAGGCAGTAATAAGCAAATAATCTTTGCCTTGTGACATCACAAATCCCACAATATCCAAATGAGCCGTGTTTAAAGCTTGGTTAAATAAATGCCTTGTCTATAACATGGAGAACGTTTTGGAACTTGCAGGATATTTTAAAAGCACGAAGACCTCGTATATGTAAAAAAATCAAGGCAAATTTGATTTATCATGTCATGACCCCTTTAAGAGTTTACACTTACCATTGTAGCAGATGAAAGACCAGTTGTCACTACATTGCCCTTCATGCCATTGTCCACTTCTCATAAAAGCACATTCATCATTGCAATCTGGTTGTCCAGTAGCCCAGTTCAGATAGAGCGCATGTTCACCTGAAGACCACTGCCATTTATCACAACTCGCCCTCTGCAGCCCAATCCAGACACGTGCAGCATACTTGTTCAGCTCGTTCATGTCGTTCATGTTGTCAATGGTGGCCAGATCTGTGTAATTCTCTCTGCAGTATCTCTGAGCTTCAGTCCAGGTCTTCCCCTCATTTATAAAGTGATACTGACGCTGAACACATTCAGATACGGAGCAGAGAGCTGTGAAAGAGAGGCTTTGCTTTAATGCTTTTCATAACAGGATCAAACCTAATGAAACTATAAACCATAAATAAAACCACAAACACACTCACCAATGAGAAGAAGAATGAAATATAGAGTTTGGTCCATTTCTGAGGAAGAAACACATTGAAAAAAACATTTAATCAAACTTGATCGTAGTGGTATTATTATTAATAATAATAACAACAATAATAAACATTTTATCAGAATAACATGATGCACAATCAATTAGACAATTTTAACATCTTACAGCCTTAGCTGTGGTTGAAGAATGAACCTGTGAATTGTTTTACCTTCAGAGGTCGTGTATTTCTGCCCGGTGTCTGATGTTTCTGTCTGCAGATTCAGATATGTGATTATTCTATATTTGCTCTTATCTGTCATTCAGCATCACGTCATTTGTGTATTTCTCTAAAACAAATTTTCATATTTTACTTCCTCATTTCTGTTTTTGCCAATCTCTCTTTGTCTTTATTTGTGTAAAGCACATTTTGCCGAAAGCCAAGAGAATATGAAGTGACTGTAACCGATTATAATACTATTTTAATTGGAGCCCCTCAGGGCTTTGTCCTCAGTCCTTTGCTATACTCCCTCTATGCCAGCAACTGCTTGGATAAGCGCAATTCTAGCAAACTGGTGAAGATTGTTGATGACAATGTTGGTAGGCCTCATTAGTAAAAACGATGCAAAGGCCTACCTTGAGTAAGTGGATGCTCTCTCCAAATGGTGTCGTATGAATAATCTCTCTCTGACTGTGGAGATGATCGTTGGGACTATGGGAGGAATCAGAGCCCTTTGATGATCGATGCGGCTGCAGTTGAAAAAGCGAGTAGTTTTAAATATCTTGGGTATATCTTACAGAAGACTATTCCTGGAAAATGCATAATACATCACCTGGTAACAAGGGAAAATCAGCAGATCTGTCATTTACGTCGGATTTAAGGTTTCCCAAAAAGTGTTAAGGACTTTTTATACTGGAACTGTGTAGAGTCTACTTATAGGGACCATTATTTTGGACACAAAACGGCCCAAGATCTAGAGTGGTAAGGACAGGACAGAAATGCATCAGGACTTTGCTCCCTTGCATTGAAAACAATTAGATTCAGAGTTGCAGGACCAGGGCTAAAATAATTATTAGAGAATTTCATTATCCTGGACAGTTTACTGTCATTGCTCCCATCAGGGAAGTGTGCTAATATAATAATGAGGACCAACACAGAGAGACTGAGAAGGAGTCTTTATCCTCGGGCAATCAGACTATTGAATGAGGACATTTGATGAGTCTGTAGAATTTTTAATTACATTTATGCACACGTTATATACAGACACAGATCATTTTACTCTGTATTCATGTTTATATTATTGGTTTATTTGCTTTTAGCTTGTTGTTAGTATTGTTGTATTGTGGGACGAGAAACTGCAAGAAAACCATTTCACTACTTTGCATCACATGTATATTATGTATGTGACAAATAAAGAACCTTAACATATTGGTGTCTTTGCCCATCAGTATAGTTAATCTAGAATTTCTGCAGAATAATGGCTTCATTAGAATATGCACCCATCAGAAAAGTGTGTAAATGTAAACAATTAGCATTTTATATTTCACAATTGGTGTTTCATACTTTTTCAACTTGCCATGCAAGCTTGTGCTTCTCAGTTTTGGGACACTTTTTATCTGGTTCTGTTTGAAACTCAAGTTTCAAACAGTTCCTTTGCCCTGTCCCCATCAATGTTAAGGTGTGTTTATTCGATTTCCTGAGTAATATTTGTATTGACGTCTGTTTCTGTGGATTATTCATCTTTGTGCGCTCTTTCTCAGTGACCACCTGACAGATACTGTTACTTAGAGACGTTTTTTGGAGACAAGAGAAAGAAACTCTTTTGTCCTTGTGGGTCTATAGTGGGCTTAAGGAAGATGACCTGTCTCTCTTTAGGATGTTTTTGATACTGTGTTTGCATTCATTTACAAACAAGCAAATGGGCTGTAAGGCACAAGTTCAACCAGAGACTTTATCAGTACTACATCCATCGAACCTTAAATACTGACCACCGTATATGTCACATGTCATCTCCTCATCTCCTCTCCTCAATAAATCATGGGGCTATTATGCAATAATTCATGAGTTAGATGTACATTTCAGAATCTATAGACTAACTGAGTTAAGTAATTTAATTTAAATTCATAGTGTTGATGCAACATTCACATGCTTGTCATAGAATAGGTCTACATTTACCTTTCAGATGATTCCTCTTTGTCATTGGTTGTTGAATTATCCAACTACTAAACTACTAAACATTTTCAAACAGTTAATGTAATGTTTTACATGACACTTGTAGGATCTCTGTCTTCGAACGGACCCACTTCTATCTGCTGACCTGGTGCCGAGATAATTTTAAGCAGTAAACATAAGCCAAGTCTCTGTTTTATGAATTTTCTCAGGTTGCAAGTAAAAGAACTGTAGCGAATATCTTGCTAAACTTTGGGCTTTCCTCAGACCTCCGTCAACATAATTTCCCTGAACCTGTATGTGTATGTGTGTATGTGTGTTTTAGCTTAGTTAATGTAATCTAGAATAGCCAATAAAATTCATGTTTCATTTATAAAGAATCATTGTTTGGTGTCATATAATTTTAAGGTTAAAACCTTTGCCAAAGATTACGTTACCTCTCTAAGAGCTTACAAATGATCATAATTGTGCTGACCGTGGCCAGGAAAATACATATAGTCAAATTGGTAATACACACTGACATTAACTTCTCGCTGGCCGAGAAACTGATAGAGTGTAAACTATCAAATTTGAAATCAGTTTAATCAGGTGGACCTCGAATTTTCAGATCCGAGTCCTTTTAAAACCTGAATGAATTAATAATAATTAATTCCCTAAAATTAAGTAATCAAAGTCATTACACACTTTCAATATGTATGGAACTTATACTATTAACTTGTATATCAAAATATAATGCAATTTAAAGTAAATTCACCTTGTTCTTCAAAAGAGATGTATATCAGCTGTGCGATATTGATGTATATGATAATACTTCACAAAGCAATATTGAAGAACATTTATTAACATGATGTGAAGTCCAAAAACAATCATTTGTGAACATTAGGAACATAATTAATATTTAAAGTCATCTGCTGGATTGAGTGATGTTCCATTCTCCACATTTCAGCTAATTTCTCCACTGAATGAGTGACAGCGTCCAGGTAAGAACACCTGCACAGAAGCAGAATTAATTAGGGCTTTTTTAAGGTTACCTGCATGCACTTGTTCTGCAAAGCAGGGGAGAGCGGTGTGATTTGATCCTGTGGGGAAGTTGAGCCACCCCTTGTTTCTAGACAACCTTAAACAAAATTGGTGATATGACCACACATATATAAAGAGTTATCCATTTTACTCACACTGTGATAAAGAGAGGCCCATCGAATAACTGGTAACTACATTTGTTTTTTTTGCTGTTCAAAGTGATTTTTTATATTCAAGGACTCATGCTTCTTAAAAATGTCACATGTGTTGGGCTTTAGGAAATTATAATATCAGGCTATACTGTTAGCATGATGTTAGCTCTAAACTGCTGGATGATACAAATCTTTTGAAATATGAGCCAAAAGTCCTGTGGTAAGTTGCTCACCAAGTTGCCAGAGGCTCACTCCTTCTTATTATTATAAAGTATTATTTTACTGTAATTTTACATTATATTTCATTATTTTTAGACCAAACGCTCTTGATTTTGTTCTTTGTTTTGAATTTGATTTTGTTCTGAAAAGTTTAAAAAGGCCTTGCTTATGAAAATTGGCATTGCAGTTTTTATGAAATTGTATTTCCCTGCAACATTTATAAGTGGGACGTTGAGTATTAAGCCAGTTGTGTAAGGTTCATTGCAGTCCGTTTTTTTTTTTTTTTGAGCT